>NC_045547.1:66568991-66638991 GCF_009769535.1 Thamnophis elegans
ATCATAGATCGGCTAATCAGAAGATATAGATTGGATACAACAAACATCAATGAAGCTGGGGCTTCCTGGGGGCGTGGCCTGTTGCCGAGGAGGGCTCCACCGAGCTCCTCAGAGATCTGGTTTGTATATCTAAATAAGATCATAGATAGCACCCCTTTTTGGCTAAGAAAGGGGCAGGGAGGATAGCTCCGTAGGCTAGGGTCTATTCGTAAGCCACAGCCTTTTTCTTTTTTTGGCTGTGGAAAGAGATTAGATCCAGCCGAAGCGGAGCTTTTATCTCCAGCCATTTCTTCTCAGCTGCCTTTTTTTTTTTTGGCAGCCCCAGACAGGCTAGCCCCCCCCCAGGACAAAACAAAGTTTTTTCAAGCTAGAATTGATACGGGAGGGTACCACCCCTGTGAGATTTATGCTTTTATTACTATCTTAAATACCAGCACCATTCGTCTTAGAGACTTCTTTGTCTAAATAGACCTCAAAATGGCGATTTCTCTCTGTGGATGATTACTGGATGTACTTAGCCGGGTTTATCTTCCTGCAGACCGCTCCTTAACAAAATAAACTCTTCTTCTTTGGAAATAGAGGGGAGCGAAGCGCTGCTTACTTGTTTATTTATTATGGCACCCAGATCAAAGAAGCGTCTTGCTACAAATGTGTCTAAAGAATTTAAAGAATTTTTTCTGGAAACACAGCCTTTGTCTCCTACGCCCTCTACTGGAGAATTTTTAACACAGGAATATCTCTTTAAAATGTTTAATGCCTTTAAGCAAGAAATTAAGGAATTTGTATTGGAACTTTATGATGATCTAAAATCTAAAGTTAATCAAATGAAGGCGAATACGTTTGCAGCCGTGTCTGCCCTGTCAGATTACTCTGCTGAAATAGAGAACAAATTGGAAAGTCTGGAGAAGGCTAATTTTAATTTGACTACCAATATTCAAATTTTACAACAAAAAAATAGAGATAACGAAGAACAGCTTATGATGATAAATTTTAATAGGAAGGCATTTGCAATAAGAGTCAGAGGATTCCGTGAAAAGGAGCAAGAGAATTTGAAACAGACCTTTGCTGAAGCCTTCAGCCATGTGCTGGGAAGCCCGGGACTTAACTTTGATTGGCAGATTCGGAAAATCTATCGCCAGAACTCATTGATAGCGGAACAGCGACAGCTCCCGAGGGACATAATTATACATTTCTCTACAAAAGAATCTAGAAATGCGATTGTGCAAAAGTTTCATAATAACAGTTTCCGAGTTGACGGCCAGGACCTGATTGTTTTCAAAGATATTCCTTTTCAGATGCTGAAGGCAAGAAGGGACTACACCTTTTTAACTAAGGAGCTTAGGAGTCAACAGATTCGATACAGATGGGAGGCCCCTGCCGGTATCACGGTTACATTTGAGAATCAAAGATTTCGTCTTAACTCTGTTTCGGAGGCTCAAGATTTCTATTGTAGGATTCTGAAGGCGGGACTTCCTGACGCGCTTGGAAGAGAGGAGAGACAAGCGGAAGGAGAAGGCAAGCGGCTGGCCATGTGGCTGCAAGATGGAGGGGGTAGCCCCTCCTCCCTCGGAGAAGCAGAAAAACGGAGATCGAGAATTTAGACACTTCAAAATGCTTGCTAAAGTTGAGGACTGAATGGGGGTTTGAGACCTCTCTCCGGTAGAAAAAGCGGACTAATTTTTATCAGAAGGGAAAGCTGGGTGAAACTACTTTGAGCTAGATTCTAAATTAACGTTAGCATAAATTTGATAGTGGTAAACATCAGGCAAGCAAGGGATGAGGGTAAAATTTACGTTGTTTAAAGCTTATTAGAACAGAAAGCCGGTTGGGATTATTTTAAGATAAATGTAAAAAGAATGCGGAATGATTTATGTTGTTTAAACTTTGTTAGATGGGACTATTTTAAAATAGAAGGTTATCTGACTCTTGCTGAAAGTATTATTTGAATATGATCCATGCTATTTAACTTTTATTTGAAGGGAAAGTTGGTTGAAATCGCTCTGAGTTACATTTTAAACAAATGCTAGTATAAATTTGATAGTGGTAAATATCAGACAAGTAAGGGATGAGGGTAAAATGCATGTGGAATGAACTACGTTATTTGTGGTAAACATCAGACAAGCAAGGGATGAGGGTAAAATTTACGTTGTTTAAAGCTTATTAGAACAGAAAGCCGCTTGGGATTATCTCAAGATAAGTGTAAAAAGAATGTGGAATGATTTATGTTGTTTAAACTTTGTTAGAAGGGACTACCTTAAAATAGAAGGTTAACTGACTCTTGCTGAAAGTATTATTTGAATATGTGGAATGATCCATGCTACTTAAATCGCTCTGAGTTATATTTTAAACAAATGCTAGTATAAATTTGATAGTGGTAAATATCAGACAAGTGAGGGATGAGGGTAAAATGCATGTGGAATGAACTAAGTTATTTAAATCCTATTAGAAGAGGAAGTCGGTTGGAATTATCTTAAGATAGAAATTGATTCCTGTGTAAAGTAATATCTGATCTACGCTGCTTAACTTTACTAAGAAGGGGAAGTTTGGTTAGATTATTTTGAATTACTGTTTGAAAAGGGGGTAAAGAAAGATCATTTACGCTGTTTAAATTTTACTAGAAGGGAAAGTTTGATTACTTGTCTGTAAAGTTATATTTGAATATATGGCATGAACCACGTTGCTTAAATTTTATTGGAAGGGATCATGAGGTTTAGGAAGAGGAACGGGAGAATCTACAGAAGGTTGGGGTAAATAGCAAAGAAGTAAGAGACGAGAATAAAATATAGATAGAATGATTTATACTATTTAAGCATAGATAAAGATGGGGGGCTGAGATCAACGCAAAGAGTGGTTTTTTTTTCTTTTTTTTCTTTTTTTCTTTTCTCTTTTATTTTCTCCTTTTTTTTTCTCTGCTTTTTTTTTTCTTTTGATATATTACTTTTATTTTTTAATCCATATGTATACAAGATATTTTAGACAGAAGGTAGTGCCAGGTGTGGGCCCTGGGAAGTCGGGAGGATTAGGGATGGGGATTGTGGGGGGTGGGGTGGGGGGGTGTTAACATAGTCTTAATAAGAACAAGAATGTATTTATATACGGGGGTTCTTTTTTTTTTTTTTTTTCCCTTGGTTCATTTTACTTTTATCAGATCAAACAACACTCGAATAAAGGCATACACCAAGGAGGGAGGTAGAGGGAAAGAAGAGGGAGGAGTAAGGAAGGAGTAAGGGGAATGTAAGGAGGGTGTCTGGGGAGTAAGGGGAGAAGGAAGGTTTGAGGGGAAAGGGAAGTAGGAGGGGAGTGTTAGAGGGAGAAAGGAAAGTTGGAGGGGGTAGATGGGGTGTATGGAGGATGGAAGGGTTAGGTGGGGTTGTGAATGATGAGTTGTGTTTCCTTTTTACTTGTTCGTTTTATTCCCTTTTTCTTTTTTTTCTTTTCTTATAGTAAATACCCTGTATATAAATGATTGCAAATGGAATGTGAAAATTGAATAAAATATATTTTAAAAAAAAAATTTAAAAAAAAAAACAAACAAACATCAATGAAGCTGTAGAGATTGTAAAACAGCAGATAACAGCAACAGCTAGAAAAATTGAAAGATATGAGGCACGAATCATCCAATATAAACAAAATCAGCAATTTCGATCAGACCAACGGCGCTTTTATCAAAGTCTTAATGTGAATGGTGACACCAAAAGTGAAAAACCAGAAAAACAGGCCACAGTTGAATTCTGGAAAGAATTGTGGGAAAATGCAAAGGACTACAACAAGGAAGCAAAGTGGATACATGACTTTGAGAAAAGCATTGGCAACAAACAAATGCAAGTATTAGAAATAACAACTGAGATGGTCAAAAATCGAGTTAAAAAGGTAAAGAATTGGACATCACCTGGAAAGGACCAATTACATGGTTTCTGGCTCAAATATCTGACCAGTTTACATGCAATATTGGCCAGGCAACTGAATGAAATTTTACAAAAGGGCCAAATTGATGAATGGTTGACAACTGGAAAAACATACTTGATTCAGAAAGATGCAACTAAAGGAACAACACCTGAAAACTACAGACCAATAACATGCTTGCCAACAACCTTCAAATTACTCACAGGCATTATTGCAGATAACATGATGGATTATTTGGAAACAAACAACATCTTGCCAGTAGAGCAAAAAGGCAACAAAAGAAGGAGTAGGGGCACAAAAGATCAGCTTCTAATTGATAAAATGATATTAGAAAATTGTAAGAACAGAAAAACGAACTTGAATATGGTCTGGATTGATTACAAAAAGGCATTTGACTCACTGCCACATAGTTGGATCATAAAATGCTTAGAAACAACTGGCATTAGCAAAAATATTACATCCTTTACTGAAAAGGCGATGAAACAATGGAGAACTGAGTTGGCAGTAGGGAATGAGATCTACGGAATGGTTAATATCAAGCGAGGAATTTTCCAGGGTGATTCACTTTCACCTCTTCTCTTCATCATCGCAATGATCCCACTATCAGTAATCTTAAAAAAAATGAAATTAGGCTACTAAACAGCCAAAGAAGCTGAAAAAATTTCGCATTTACTATATATGGATGATTTTAAACTCTGGAAAGTCAGAAATAGAAATC
The DNA here is from genome assembly GCF_009769535.1 of Thamnophis elegans. Classification (NCBI taxonomy): domain Eukaryota; kingdom Metazoa; phylum Chordata; class Lepidosauria; order Squamata; family Natricidae; genus Thamnophis; species Thamnophis elegans. Next base: position 66,573,613 of record NC_045547.1, read on the forward strand.
CAATCATTGACAAACACAGTCCGAGTATTCAGCACCGATATTTCAATGCAGTTTGGCATGGAAAAATGCGCCACTGTATCCATAAAAAGGGGCAAAATCACTACATGTGAGGGAATTGAAATGCCCAATGGCCAATTAATTAAATGCAAAGAAAATGAAGCCTACAAATACTTAGGCATTCTGCAGTTGGATAACACCAAGCATGGAGAAGAAAAAACTATTGTCAGGCGAGAGTACACCAACAGAGTTAAGAAAATTTTGAAATCTAAATTGAATGGTGGAAATACAATCAAGGCCATAAATACCTGGGCAATACCAGTTATAAGATACACAGCTGGTATAGTTAACTGGACACAAGCTGATTTGGACCTTTTGGACCGAAAAACCAGAAAACTAATGACAATGCACTACAGTTTACATCCACGTGGTGATACTGATAGACTATATCTGCCCCGAAAATCAGGTGGCAGAGGATTATTACAAGTAAAGCAAACAGTTGAAGAAGAAAAACATGCACTGGCTGATTATTTAAAAGAAAGTCAAGAACATCTATTAATTGAAGTAAAGAACAAAAATCTACTGAAGGCCCAACAGATGAAACAAGAATACAGAAAAGATGCGATAAAATCAAGAATGGAGAGTTGGCAGAACAAAGCACTGCATGACGAATTTCTGGAAAAAATAAAAGATAAAGTGGACAGTGAACAAACTTGGTTATGGTTAACAACAGGTACATTAAAGAAAGAAACAGAGTCACTAATCCTGGCTGCGCAAGAACAAGCTATCCGCACAAATGCCATTAAGGCCAAAATCGAAAAATCCTCTGATGATGCCAAATGCAGACTTTGCAAAGAAGCTGATGAAACTGTTGATCACATACTCAGCTGCTGTAAAAAAATTGCCCAGACTGATTATAAATTGCGGCACAATTCAGTAGCACAAATGATCCATTGGAATTTGTGCAAAAATTATAATATTAAAACAGCAACAAACTGGTGGGAACATCAGCCTGAAAAAGTCACCGAAAATCAGATGGTCAAGATCTTGTGGGATTTCCGTATACAAACCGACAAAATACTGGCGCATAATACACCAGACATCACACTGGTTGAGAAAAATAAGGTCACAATCATAGACATCGCAATACCAGGTGATAGCAGGGTCGCCGAGAAAGAACATGAAAAAATCGCAAGATACCAGGACTTAAAAATCGAAATTCAACGACTATGGCACAAACCAGCAGTGATAATTCCAGTGGTAATTGGCACACTGGGTGCTATTCCAAAAGCACTGGAATTACATTTAAAACAGTTAAAAATTGACAAAATCACCATCAGTCAAATGCAAAAAGCCACACTGCTTGGATCTGCACGCATATTACGAAAATACGTTATGACATCCTAGGCCCCTGGGTGGGGCCTGACTAGTAACCAATGCCAAATCCGGTGAAACAACTGGCCGCTGTGATACAATTGTATAATAATAATAATAATCTGATGAAACTGTTGATCACCTACTCAGCTGCTGTAAAAAAAATCGTGCAGACTGATTATAAATTGCGGCATAACTCAGTAGCACAAATGATCCATTGGAATTTGTGGAAAAATTATAATATTAAAACAGCAACAAACTGGTGGGAACATCAGCCTGAAAAAGTCACCGAAAATCAGATGGTCAAGATCTTGTGGGATTTTCGCATACAAACGGACAAAATACTGGCGCATAATACACCAGACATCACACTGGTTGAGAAAAACAAGGTTACAATCATAGACATCGCAATACCAGGTGATAGCAGGGTCGACAAGAAGGAACATGAAAAAATTGCAAAATACCAGGACTTAAAAATCGAAATTCAACAATTATGGCACAAACTAGCAGCCATTCCAGCCATTCAGCGGGTCACGCTGTATGGCAGAGGTGGCGGCATGCACTTTAAAGTGCCAGTGCGCCTTCCAGCCATAAAGCAGGACGTGCCTCGCTCTATGGCGGGGTGCGGTGGCATGCACTTTAAAGTTCCGCACGCCGGCACTTTAAAGCCATGCCGGCGTGGCGGCGTGGCTTTAAAGTGCCGGCATGCCGGGCTGGGTGAGTCCCGGAAGACGGGTGGGAGATGGCACAGGCGGCCGGAGCCCCTTCTGCCACCGCCGCTGCCTCACTCCTCCTCGTCTTCCTCATCCTCAAGCGGTGACAGCGGTGGCCATGTCTCGCAGAGTCACTGCAGCATCTCCGGCATCAGCGGCTGCTGACCATGCCTCCTACCTGCTTCCTTCGCCACTCGAGAACACCACTTCAGACGGGCAGATTGGGACTTTGTACAAGAGTCTTGAAGATTTATTGATCAGGGTAGATGAGTTTGTGGAAATGCTGGACATGATTAGAAATAATTCTTCTCAAGTAATTAATGAAAGTGCGCCACATATTCATGGAAAGGCAATGGAAATGAAGACGCTCTATAGAAAGATTGACAAACTAGAGGCCTTTGTAAAAATGATTGGTAATAATGTGGCTGGAATGGATGAACAGATCATAAAGGCAGAATCAGACCTTGGAAATTTTCCAAATACGTTAAAGAAATTATTGTACACAATCAATGTGCCATCTTTTTTAAATAAATCATCTTCATCAAGGCAAAATCAAGCCCTGTATGAGCCACTTGATCTCTTCAAGACTGAAGACTACTTTCCTTGTCTTGATCAAGGACAACGTATGTGATTTAACTGGAAGCAGTAACATGTAAAGGAGAGTATTATCAGTAAGATCCATGCTGGTCTTTAGATTGTTGCTGCACTTTTTTCCGGAAAATTACAGTGCCTTCTTTGTGTGTCCCAGTTTGTCTTCAAGCTCATTTACTTCAGCTGGATTTTCTGTAGAAATAATATACTAGTATGATACTCGTCCCCCACCTCCTCCGTCCCCGCCGCTGTGTCCAACAGAGACGTCTCGTGTCTATGGTGGACATAAACGCGATACGCCTCTGTCAGGGAAAGTGGCGGGGACGCTGCTTCTTGCCACCACCGCACTCTGCCGCCTCGTCCCCCGCCTCCTCCATCCCCACCGCTGTGTGCGACAGAGGCATCTTGCATCTATGGCGGACATAAACGCGAGACGCCTTTGTCGGGGACTGTGGCGGGGATGCTGCTTCTCGATGCTGCCGCACTCTTGCCTCACCAACCGTAAACCCCACCACATGTCACTGGTATGTATGTATGTGTACACACACACACACACACACACACACAAACACAAAGTTCCACAATAATGGCCAACGTTTCTCGTTGAAGGCTACATTGTGTGATTGATGAGCAGCTTTGAGGAAATGAACTGCAGAGATGTGACAATGACAATCCTGCTTGCACGGTCCCTGACAATATGAGCCTATGTTCCTAAACAAATGAAGCCAAACAAGCAAATGATGCAGCAAGCAAATAAAGCATCTGTCCTTTGGTACATAATGATGCTGTTGAGTAACATGTACAATTAAAGAGTTGTTTTTTGGGCACAACTGGGATTGTGCCTCGCATAAATCTGCATGCTGGTTGTGAATTCTTGATTGCTGCAGCAAAACTGAAAGCTAGATGGAGACTTGTTGAACATCTGTTTTGCTGTTATTAATTCTGTCTCCACTGTGCCATTCAGTCCCAGTATCCTCTGCTTCTACAACAAATTGTATCCAGGAGAAAGGTTTGGGTGGAAAAAGGTGAAGAGATATATGTGTGGGGGAGGTATCACACATCACTTTATTTCATAAAATTTATTAGAGTCTTTCTTTCCCCATATAGTTAGATAGATAGATAGATAGATAGATAGATAGATAGATAGATAGATAGATAGATAGATAGATAGAGATAGATAGATAGAAATAGATAGATAGATAGATATAGATAGATAGATATAGATATAGATAGATATAGATGATATAGATAGATATAGATATAGATATAGATATAGATATAGATATAGATATAGATATAGATATAGATATAGATATAGATATAGATATAGATGATATAGATATAGATATAGATATAGATAATTAAGTGCATTTAGTTAATACTGGCTGTCATGAGAGATAGATAGATAGATAGATAGATAGATAGATAGATAGATAGATAGATAGATAGATAGATAGATAGATAGATGTAGGTAGGTAGGTAGGTAGGTAGGTAGGTAGGTAGGTAGATAGATAGATAGATTGATTGATTATAGATTATAGATTATAGATATAGATATAGATATAGATATAGATATAGATATAGATATAGATATAGATATAGATATAGATATAGATATAGATATAGATAATTAAGTACATTTAATTACTACTGGCTGTCATGAGAATGCAAAACATGTGTCAGCTCTCTTACAAAAGTGGAACTGGTCAGAGGGTGTTAATGCTGCCCAGAAGATGCTTCCTTTTGAGAAATGAAGAAGAATGTGGATGTCTCATTTCTGTATATGGAATTTACACTGTTGATGACTATGTTGTCTTATTTGCTTGCAAATCTCTATTCTCTCTAAAGGCTGTTGTGTTGTAGCACAATAAACACATGCCAACCTTTTCATTGGAAACTTTTAGCCAAATTTAGATGGAAGTTATATCATTAGTGTCAGCAATAAGATACTCTGGATCCAGAAAACATTTCCGAGAATTATATACTTTAGGTAATATCTGTCCATTACGTTATGGATAACCATCACGATTAGTGCAATTTCTAAGCACTATTGTGATAATTTGCTTAATATGGGGAAATGAGTAAAAATGAACTCCCCAGACCCCGAACCAAGTTTTAGATGCATGTACAAATGCACTTTTCTCCTGAGGTAGAGATCCACAAAAAGAAATGAATATTTCTTCTTCATCTAGATATTGTACAACAGCCTGATGTTTGGCTTCTTCGTTACAGGTAGTCCTTAAATTACAATTGTTTGTTTAACAATGGTTCAGTGGCTTTGGAAAGCTCACATTTATGACCGGTGGCAATGCCCTATGGTTACATGATAATAATTTGCAACCTTCCCAGCCAGTTTCCAGCAAGCAAAGTCAACCGGGAAACATGGATTTGTTTAATTACCACTTGATTTGCTTAACAATTGTAATAAAATGGTCCTAAAATAAGTTATGATCACACAGTGACTCACTTTATGACTTCATTAACTTACAATGGAAATTCCAGTCCTGATTATGGTTATGATAAATCAAGGACTTTATGTAATGTCAGGTTTCAGGAGAAAGCACTAACTTCGTTACAAGATGTTTTTCATGGTTTTGTAGCACTCTAAGTCCAGTTTACTTAGGGAATTACTGAAGAATGGGAAGACTTAAATCTTTTTCAGCCTTTCTTTAGTTATTTACCCATGAGCAGAATTTTCTGATGACTTGAGTTTTATCCACTGTGTCCGTGACTTGCCCTCGTTGTAATTGATGTAATTTTATCCCACAATACACAGTATTACTCCACAAAAAACATGGCTGGAATAAAGAGAGCCAGGACAATTTATCTTTATGCTAGTTGTTCTTTCCATTGATTCAATAGGACTGGGGTTCTCCTAGGACAGCTATTGAGAAAAGTCCCTTTGTTCATCCTGACCATATATAACTGTAGATATTAAGGTTCCCCTCGCACATGCGTGCTAGTCATTCCCGACTCTAGGGGATGGTGCTCATCTCCATTTCAAAGCCGAAGAGCCAGCACTCTCCAAAGACATCTCCTTGGTCATGTGGCCGGCATGACTAAACATCGAAGGCACATGGAACACTGTTACTTTCCCACCAAAGGTGGTCCCTATTTTTCTACTTGCATTTTTACATGCTTTCTAACTGCTAGGTTGACAGAAGCTGGGACAAGTAACAGGAGCTCACTCCATTACACGGCGCTAGGGATTGAAACCATGGAACTGCTGACCTTCTGATCGACAAGCTCAGAACACACACACACAAACACACACATATACATATACACATACACATACACATACACATACACATACACATACACATACACATACACATACACATACATATAATCCAAAGCTCTAAAATGTGTGGTTGAACTTTCTGTGGAAACGTAGTAGGTTTATATCATCTGCTTGACTGCAGAAATGGTCATTTTCTTCTCCTTTTGCTCCTCAGTTACAAATTGGTGTCACCAAAAGTTACCTTAACATTTCATATGCTACATTGGATCAAGAGTCAGTTATGGGCTGTGGTTAGCATAGAGCTTGTCAATGGAGGTGGTTCTGGGCAGTGTAAGTAAATAGTTCTTCTTTGGAATCAGTGGTTCATGTCTCTCATGTTAATCCTTCCTGCTTCTTTTGGTAACTGATTCCTAACTTAAGAATGAATTAAGTTAAAGATGGTATGTGCATTGGATAGTTCATAGAATAGCTAGCATGTGGGTTACAAAAAAAAAGAAGAAGACAGTGGTACTGCTAAATGACCAGACTGCCCAAGTTATCTAAAATAATATATTCTACTGTCTTTTCTATAAGATGCTCAAGGCAGCATACATTAAATCAATCACCATATTTCATCCTTAAAACAATTTTGTGAAGTGGATGGAGGTCACCTCTTGGGGTAACTCAGATATAAACCACCCCCATTAGCTATTTCTACTTTATTGTAAAGCTACATTGACAGATTAGTTCAACTCTGAAAGTACAATTCTGTCTCCCATCTTCATTAAGGTAAAGGTAAAGGTTCCCTTTGCACGTATGTGCTAGTCCTTCCTGACTCTAAGGGGTGGTGCTTATCTCCATTTCAAAGCCAAAGAGCCAGCGCTGTCCGAAGATGTCTCTGTGGTCATGTGGCTGGCATGACTAAACACTGAAGGCTCACAGAACGCTGTTACTTTCCCACCAAAGGTGGTTCCTATTTTTCTACTTGCATTTTTACATGCTTTTGAACTGCTAGGTTGGCAGAAGCTGGGAGCTCACTCCGTTACACTAGGGATTTGAACCACCAAACTACCGACCTGTCTGATCTACAAGCTCAGCATCTTAGCCACTGAGTCACAGCATCCCTCCCATCTTCAGTACAGCCCAAAAAACTAGGGATGGTCCCTTCTAAATCTCTTGACCCATCCACTATCCAGCTGCAGCATATGCTATCTCTTATCTGTCTGTTCCTTTTAGCATCTCTTTGCCCAGTCTCCCAAAGTCTTTCTAACATGGAACCTAAAGTCTTGTCCTCTCACAGAATACTACACAGTGAGGGGGGGGGGGGAAATAGTCAAAATCAACCAATAATGATATTGATCCTCACTGAGACTTGTAATAATGGCATTAAATTGGCCAGAGACTGCTTTGCTAAACAACAGAGCTATTAATGTTCTCTGTATGTTTCGATGTACTGTATAGAAATGTTGTAATATAATTGCACAGAGCTGTAAAACGAGACTGTGGGCTGATTTTTTTCTGAAGACAATCTGAAATCACTTTTTTTCTGTTATAAAAGTTATATTTGGAGCAGAATCATACAGTCTCTTCTTCGATGGATTGAAGTTGATGCTACTGGTGAAAAAAAATGACAGAACTGGGAATTGGGATTAATTAGGTTATTGTACATTCCACAGATCAGGATTGATAAAACAGATATGCACTGCTGGACAAACGATTAATTAATTAATGGCATTATTAATTTACCATGAAATATTAAGTTACATTTACAGGTATTTTCCATTTTCAACACTCAGCATCAAGTTAGATGAGAATATATCTTATCTTGAATTTGTTGTCAAGAAAACAGAAGACAATGATTAAACTTTTGTATGTGTGTTTGGGCTGGTTTAGCGATTACATTTTTATTCCTTCATCATGAAAGACCCTACAGACTGAATCCTGCCTCAGTTGCAATACATATGGGTTCATGACTTGTGGATAATCTGGGTTTTCTGTTGTATTTTCTGGCACAGTGCACTCATGTACAGTATATGTCAGAGAATTCATGACTGACAGAGACATGGTAACAAGGTCAGCCATGAAGGCTGTTTGGAAACTGAAAGAGTTTGGAGCCAGGGTGTTGCTTAGCCCTGCAGCGGTGAGTACTGTGTTGAGAACTAAAACAGCTCTGGACTCTGAACTGAAACAATCTCTCCCCTCTACCACATTGGAAGAATCTGCTGTTGGTATTGTACATTAATTCATGTGTTATTATGTATATAAAGAAGTTAATGAATCCTGCTGAATCAGTTATCTGTGTGTGCTTTCTGGATGTGATTTTTTGCAACAAACTCTGACAATCCAACACCTGTAAGGGATATTTTTGGGGAGTAGGGATTTTAAGCAATACATGTAATCCTCAATTTACAACAACAATTGTGATTGGAATCACCACTGCTAAGCAATGTGATCATAAATCATGATGTCATCTGCATCACATAATGGCAACAGTTTCAGCAGTTTGGGTTCCCATTGTTAAGAAGAACCTCGCATGATTGTGACTTCTGGCTTGCTGTCAGCTTCCCCATTGACTTTGCTTGTGGAAAGCTGGCAAGGAACATCAGATATTGTGCTCTCATGACCATGACTTCCTGTGATGGCTAGAACTTTGAGGACTGTTCATAAGCCTCCCTCATTCAACACCAGTCACAGAACAAATTGTTGCAACTTGCGGACTACCTATACTATGAAAACATTAAGAAAAGAAGTAAAGATAAAGTAATTCAAGGTAATTAAAGGCACCAAATAGGAAAAGAAGCTTAATTTATAACTCTCTTTGATTATCCCATCACCATTTACTTTTATCCTATCACTATTGACTTTACCTGTCTATTTTTCACAAGCAGTGAGGTATGTTAACATATTCAATTCACACCTCTCTTTTCCAGATTTGTTTTGCAAGGAAGGGATGTCTCAACCCTTTGTGCAACACTCGTTGGCTGCATTTGCACAATGTGATAAACTGGATGAAGAAAAACCATAAACCAGACCATGTGCTGTTTGGGATGAACAGGTGGTCAACTGTGACATGAGAACAGGATTAAAAGTGCTAATAGAATATTTACCCTCTCTTTTGGTTTCGAGGTATCCCAAGAAAGCCAGATACAAATGTGATTGTATCAATTCCCTCTGTATCCTTTCCCTTTTTGTTTTCATTATCTTTTCATCACAGGGAGAAGGCCAGAGATAAGAAGGGTTGGTATTAGTGATGCCAGTTCTGACAGTGGTTGGGGTTATCCTAATTAAGCCACCATAGATTTGATTACTTTGTCTACTAGAAATAAAAGTATCCAGGAGCTAAACTCCTCCCATTCTTCTTTGAAGCATACACAAAGTCTTCAAGATGATTGTGCATGATTGATTGAGTACACTGTTAAAGTGTTCACGACTGGGAGAGACATGGGAACAAGGTCAGCCAATGAATAGGCATAGCAACTAAGTCAGCCAATGGAAGCTTAAACATATCTGAGTCTGTACAGAGAATTGAAACAGAAAATTAAGTGGTCTGCTGCTCTGAGAAGTAAAACTAGCAATCTATCTGGCCTTATCTGTTGAAATGAAACTAACTGTTTGTGTTTGCCTGTAACTCTCCTGCCTTGTGTTTACTTGGAAGAACCACCTGTTGGTATTGTACATTTATTCATCTAGTCTTATGTATATAAAAACGTTAATGAATCCAGCTGCATCAGTTATCTCTGTGTGCTTTCTGGATTTGAATTTATGCAACAAACTCTGACATACACTATCCCAAAGTATGGTGTAGTCAGACCATCAATGGGTTCAAGAGCTAAGCATTTCTAAAATTCTCTTACTGTTTCTTTCTCCTCCACATTGAATTACAGAAATAGATGTATTCATTATTTGCTTGTTCATATAAATTCCTCACCTGTCCTTTATGCTGCTTCTATTTTCTGATATCCTCTGATTACATTTATATCTTAACTTTTCAGGAGGAGCTCAATGCATTGTATTTAATTCCTTTCATCTTCTCTTTGATTTTGAATCAGTTGAGATCAACTGGTACATCTCATGGTAAAACCGGAGATTTAAAGTCAGGTCAGTTTGGTTCTAGCTCAACACCAACATTACACCACACATTAAGCAGAACAACCAGCTGAAAGCATTGTGAGTTATTCTCAGAGGTGGGATGCAACTGGTTTAACAATTGGTTCAGTAAGCATGAGCGTGGCTAATGTGTGCTTTGCACACGTGTACAGCATTCAAATCCTACCCATTTTAAGCTTAAAAACGTACCTTCTATATCAGTGCCGGTGAGTAAAACAGCTGTTGCATGGCAATCTGTTGTGCAGCGTGAATTAGCTGAGCTAAAAAACAGAGAAATATAGGACAGGAAAGGGCAGGGTGGATGGAGCCAACTGCTCACTGGACCTACCAGTTCACCTGAATCGGTCCAAAATGGTTATGCTCCAGACCCAGTAGATATCAAGTTACTTAGGTTTCTCTAGAAATATAATATTTCAGTGGTGGCTGCAGAAATCACTGTGTACAATATTATTTAGTGACAATGGAACTGAAGACCATAGTAGAGATCAAGAAGGCCATATCTATTTCTCCTCTGGATTCACATATTATATGTGTGTTGATTTTTTACTGTAGTTTACCAACAAGCCATAGTAACCTGGCTGACATTGAATCTATACATTATTCTTTACAAAATATACCAAGTCAGAAGAAAGCAAAGCAAAGAATGTTATATTTTTTATTTTTATTTTTTAGATTTATATCCTTCCTGTCCTAGGAACTCAAAGAAATAATTCCCTCCTCAAATTATTTTCCACAAATTTTGGGGTTATGGTTAGACTGAGAGACAACACCCTTTGTGCCTCAATTATGTTGTGTTTGATTTCAGCTGATGTGCTATTTGAAGAAGGATGTCAGGGTTCCAAGTAACACCCCTAACAGAAGAAGTCTCTGAGGCTTGAAGTTCCTCAAAGTTCCATTTTATTAGGGATGTCATACTGGCACATCTGGGAAAACCCGAATCTGAAAGTTTCCAGGTTTTCCCCATCCTTGGAATGAAAGTCCAAGTCTCTGCCCAGCACCCACATGTCAGTCACATGGCCCAATTAGACACTATCTCAGCTGGAGATGCTTCCCAGTCACACTATTCCAGGTGCAGGGAGAGTCTCTGAGAAAGGAATGTTATTATAACTATACATCTCCCATACTCCATATAATCTCCCCTCCCATTTTCCCACAGCATTGAATGTGGCAGGCCTAAAGGCCCAATGCAAAAGATGGCTTCCAGGCCTGACAAAGGACACACAATAGGAAAATATTAGGAACATTCCTATTTTCTTGAAGGAATAATTCAAAACGAAAAGTATGAAAATGGGCGAATTCTAGATTAGAATTTTATTTGGGAGTAAATTTGAATGAACACAATAAAATGACCTCTAAAGAATTATACATGGAATTACAGACATGTTTTATTTGCTTTTGAAAATATTTTAAAGAAATGCATTGGATGAAAGTTACAAATCATAAGGTTATACAGCTTAATCTTATTGTCAGAAAACACATACATCAAACATACTGTCAAAATACTGTCACCATTCAGAGGTTTCAATTTGTTTCCTTCTCATTTTTTTTTACTTCACCCGAGCCTAACCTAAAGAAAGTGTGATAGCTAGATTAACCTTGGTTTTTTTGATCCAAAGAAAGATGGAAAGCAGCCTTCAGGGTAGAAAATTTAGAAAATCAAGCCCATTCCTATGCACTTGCCTAATTACCACCAAGCATACTCACAGTTCACAATAACTACCTTATAGAGTGACAGGTTGAAAATATCTTTATGCTAAAGGCAAATCAGTTGCTTTTTGAAGTTTTGTTTTTCAGGTTAAAGCATTGAAAACTTTGCGTGGGTATTGCATATTAATATTGCCTATTAAATATTTCAGATTACATAAATCTGGATGTTGACAGGTATATGCACTTTGGCTTTATTTTTGGAATTCTTTTGCATCTTTAACACCAATTATAGATGTTTGAATGTAATTGTTGAAATTTTTTTATTCATGCTTCTACAAAAACAAGACAAAAGAATCTTTGAATATACAAATTATTGAGGACTGTTGAATGATTCAACATTTGGGGGAAAGTTGGCAAGTGAAATTCCTTCTTTAAGGATGTGCAGTGGTCGCTGAAGAAACAAATATATATTTTTTAAAGAGCAAAAGTGTCTGTAGCTGTAATAAACAAGAAAAGAAGATCCTCTTTCAAATGGAGAGAAAAGACTGTACTCAGGCAAATATTTATAGCAGTATTCCAGTATTTGAAGGGCTGCCATATAAAGAGGAGGCGATCAGCTTATTTTCCAAATCACCAGAAGGCAAAACAAGAAACAATGGATGGAATCTGATCAAGGAGAGAAGCAACCTTTAATTAAGGAGAAACTTCCCAACAGTGAGGACAATTAACTAGTGGAACAGCTTGCCTTCAGAAATTGTGGGCACTCCATCACTGGAGATGTTAAGCAAGAGACTGTACAGGACTTGTCTGTAATGGTATAGGACAGGGCTGTCAAACTCCTGGGCCATGGGCCAGATGTGTCACGTGCTGGCCACGCCATGGCCAGCAAAGGGGGAAAAAATCACAATATGCCATGTGACGCTGCCATAATGATGTGAGTTTGACACCCCTGTATAGGGTGTCCTGCTTGAGCAGGAGGAGGGACTGGAAGACCTAGAAGGTTATATTCTATATTCTATATTCTATATTCTATATTCTATATTCTATATTCTATATTCTATATTCTATATTCTATATTCTATATTCTATATTCTATATTCTATATTCTATATTCTATATTCTATATTCTATATTCTATATTCTATATTCTATATTCTATATTCTATATTCTATATTCTATATTCTATATTCTATATTTATTCTATATCCTATATCCTATATTCTATATTCTGTTCTATTCTAATTCTATTACTACATCCTATCCTACCCTACCCTACCCTACCCTACCTTACCCTACCCTACCCTACCCTACCCTACCCTACTCTACTCTACTCTATTCTAAAAACAGAGATAATTCATTGGAAGATCTTTGTAATTTGTAATGTGTCTCTGGCTCCCAATTACAAGGAGGCAGATCCTAATTGAAGGTTGCAGAAAACAATTTTAGGCCCAGGAGTAATTCAGCAGTAGAATCAGTTACAAAGGTGGCAGTGAGCATTCCTTCTGTTGATGTCCAGCCTCTGTTAGATCCTCCCTGAGGCAGTCAGAACAATAATCTGTTTAGAGGTATTACATTTGAATTTCTGCCTGAGGAAGAGATTGCAGTAAGGTGCTTGAATAAACAACAGCCTTTAAAAAAAATTCCAGCCTCTAAAACATTATGTTAAAATAAAGGAACTTTGGGATAAAAACAGGTATGTGTTTTGGCATGAAGGATCAGAGAAATCTCTTTAAGGACATTAAAAAATAATACCCTCTGTGAATGGTACTGAAGATCACTAAAAAAGTTCAGGAGGACTTTTTCATGATCCCTTGGGCTATAATGGAGACCCCCCCACTCTCTCTCTCACACACACAGACATTAGCTAACTCAGAACTAAACAAGGGCAGAATCATCACAACACACCACTTTTTCAAAGTACAGGTTTTTTTTAAAGCACATTACTTTAATCAAACTGAGTGACAGCTGTTAAACAAAAAAAAGGTTAGGATAATTTCTCCATTTGTCCCACCCAAAACAACTGGTTGAGGGTTATCTATGCAGAAAAATTGCTGCATTGTACATTCTGTGCCATCAAGTTAGTTTAATACATAAATGTTTCTAAATAAAATGTTTAGGTCTTAATGCCATCCCTTTTGTATGTAAGATACCTATTAAATTGTATTGTACTGTAAATGCTTAATATTGTATCTTCTCAGCATTCCTCTTGCTCTTCATAAAAACAGATTGTGCAATGTGAAAAAATATATAAAAATGTATGGATGACCAAAAATATTCTGCATCTGAATTTCAAACATTTCTAACATCTTTCCAATATCAAGATATCAGATATCAAAATATCTGAAAGATGCAAGAGGAATCACTCTTTCAAACTAACACAACTTTACTGTTGGTTCCCACTTGGGGTGGAGGATACATGGATTTATTAAAGATGAATTCCTGAAACAAGTCAGGAAACAGGTTTGTTTCAATTAAGGACTATTTAGATTAAGAAAAATTTAGAGTTCAGGAACTAACTGCTGTTAACTGGTACTAGAAGCAAGAGCTTTTTCTTGTCTTTTCATTCACTCTAGAGGAGGAAATTGTATAAGCCTTAGGCTCATCTATGTTTTGTAATCTCTAATTTAGTGTTACATCCAAATGCAAGCAAGGAAACAACAAAAGCTTTCAAGAATTTGGAATCTCAAGCAATGATTTATATTCTGATTCTTGTCAGAATTTGCCTTTAGCTTTAAATAAAAACAATGTCTTATTTAGTGAGGTGGGGGGATGCCTTCTAGAGGAAACAAATAATGCCATTTTCCATGAACCTTTATAATTACATTTCAATATTGCTGCTGTAGCTGTCTTTGGACAGAGTAATAAATCATCAGACTTCAGTGTCACCGAATGGAAAAAATAATCTGAAAGAAAACTCTAGCAAGTGACAGCATCCTACTGCTAAATTGCACACAAAAGTATTTTTAATTTCTATCTGGATGCTTTTTATTAGTCACACTTCTCTATAATAGCTGTAAATCTGTTAAAAAAATACATCTGGGAGAGTTGCAAGTCACCATCAGGAATTCTACTTCCCTGACAGCCCCTGGGTTTTGGATTTTAACTTTTGTCATTATTTAACTTAAAGACACTTGCTATCAAGCAGAGTAGGAGAAAAAAGTGAGCCAAAGCTAACTTATTGTAACAAATATAAGTCTTCAGTTTTCTAATGAATATTCACAGAGACATAAATCAGGGGTGGGTTGCTGCTGTCATTACTGCCGGTTTGGTGCGCAAAAACCTTTGCACCTAAAAAGGTCTGCACATGCGCACAAGGTTAGAAAAAGAAAAAATTACATTTCTGCAATGAAGATTGTTCTGTGCATGCGCAGAAGTAAAAATCAAGATGGCGATGATAGAACCGGATCAGGGGGCAGGGCCAGCCAAGTTACTACCTACTCGGGCAAACTGGGTCGAACCAGTAGGAACCTACCTCTGACATATACCCATCTAACAGAAATAAAATTGCAGAATCACATACATGAACAGTGTACACACAGATCTTTTTTTTTTCTGTTAAACAAAAGCGGTTTTGGTAGCTGATAATTGGCATTATAGATGTTGAGCTGAAGGCTACTTTTTCCATTGCATATGTTGTACACCATTACGGAAACATTCTTGAAGCATATACAAGGCAAACAAATGAACCTGCATTGCTTAACAAATTATATTTACCTTAAGCCAGAGGTTTCAAAACCAAGGACTGAGGCCCAGATCCATCCCACAGGGTGCTTAGATCTGGCCTGTGGGCCCGCTCTGGAAACAGTGATGGACTGGCCCACGGTGCCTCTGCCAGCAAAAATGCAGCTTGGGAGGGCCGCCTACAGCCCTCCCGAGTTCCATTTACACTGGCAGAGGGTTGCAGGAGGTCATCGCACATGAAAACGGAACTCAGGAGCCCATTTTCACTGACAGAGCACTTGGACCACCACAGGCCCTCATGGCACAAGTGACATTGAGTTGACCATGCCCACCCTGGCCATGCCCACCCCAGCCCCCCAAGGTCAAACACAACCCTGATGTGGCCCTCAATGAAATTGAGTTTGATACCCCTGCCTTAAGCCAAAGTGCATTTTACAAATGTAATGAAAGTGGAAATGAGTGTCTTTCTGAATGACGTTCAGTCCTATCAATAATTCTTTTAGCTTTGATCAATATGAAATGAAGCTGTTTTTAGTTTATATTAATTTGTGCATTAGAATTTCTTCACGAAAAGAAGACAATGTGCGTAACACTCTTTCCTTCGCTTTTTTTGGGGTTTGGTTAGTATAATAGAGCTGTGTGTAGGTTGTATTAGGAGAACGTTGCTGACTCAAAGTCAACCAAATGTTTCCATGGCTGAGGGGATTTGAAACTCGATCTCCCAAGTCTCCGAGCTCTTCATCACAATACTGACTGTCTAATATGAGAACCAGCATGAAACTATGACACTCCATATGCAACTTTCTGCCCAGTGGTGGGATTCAATTTTTTTTTACTACCGGTTCTGTGGGCAAGGCTTGGTGGGCATGGCTGGGGAAGGATACTGCAAAATCCCCATTTCCTCCCAATCGGCTGGGACTCAAGGGACAGAGAATAGTTGGGGGTGGGGCCAGTCAGAGGTGGTATTTCCTGGTTCTCTGAACTACTCAAAATTTCTGCTTCCAGTTCTCCAGAACTGGTCAGAACCTGCTGAATACCATCCCTGATTCTGCCTCAGCTACAAAGTAGAATAGGAGCCCTTTGACACCATTGTCCAACTTTTTGTTCTATCCATTTTATTTGTCTGTCTTCAATCTCACAGTTTGAAGAAGCCATTTTCTATAACTTCTCTGCCTTAACATTTCCATTCACAGGAGAAGATGAATAAAAGACATCCATTTTCCTTTCTTTCTCCCTAACCTTTCTTGTGATAAGTGGAATAGGAGAGAAGTGGACCTTTTGCTGGCCAGGGGTCTTATAATTGGACATACATCTAGGAAGATCATCACTCATGACTCTGGTGTTGCTGTGTTGAAACTGTAGGAAAAACGTATTGTGGGATGGCACTTTTCCTACATGACAGCTGCTTGCCCCGCTGGTTTTCCCACTACAGGATTAAAGAACTGGGGAGGTGTTTTAAAGTTGTGTTTCTGCTAACATTTGCCATGGTTAAACTTGTCCAGCAACTTGTATTTCCTTGAACTTTCAGAAAATCTAAAAAAAAATCTGCCATGTCTGAAATGTGGCTAAACCAAGGGTGCCAATCTTGGAAATTTTAAGATTTGTGGACTTCAACATGCCTGGCTGAGGAATTCTGGGAGTTGAAGTCTGCAAGTCATAAAGGTGCCAAGATTGGATACTTCTAGCCTAAGCTGTTGTAGCACAAGGCTTTTCCATACTAGGTTATCTGCTGAAGCATTACTCTGGGAGTGGTGGTGCTTACTCTCTACTTCCTTTAGCTTGTGGGAAGGGGAGGAGGGAAAAAGATCATTATTCAGCTATTTTTGGGGCAAAGTGAGTCTTTCTGGTGCTGAGAGAACTGGCACAGCAAATACCTCCTTCCCCTTCTTCAGAGTATATAATCTTCTGCATGGCTCATATGCATGATTTCCTTATTTTGAGTTGATAAACTGTTATATATAAATAGTAAATATGCATTCAGATTTGTAGACATGTGTGTTTAACTTGGTACCACATGAAGGCTGTATCAGATTCTATTTACTTAGAGAGTCCTTGAAGCATAATTTTACTAGGCAGCCTAATTTTTTTTAATGAAACCCTTAGCTTGCAAACCTTATAAAAACATGTTTAATGGATCATTGTAGCTTAATGATAAGTATGGTTTCTACTAACATGAATTGAATAATTCTTCCCATTGATAGTTAACTTGAACCACCAAAGGAAGCTATAGGTAAAGTTGTTTAGAAACTGAAATGATAACAATAATCACTGTCATTAATGTCCCTGCTGCTATACTTTTAGTGGTCCATGGGAACAACATTGGGAGAAAGGAGGATGAAGTGCAGTCTAGACCTCCATCGTGGAAAAGATATCTCAGCCTACAGTTGGAAAAGGAGCATTGGAGCATCTCAGAAAGGATGCTGTTCAGTTTTCTGGAAAGTAAAGGAGAGCAAAAGAATTTTTGGATTGGCAACACTTGTTACTGCAACCTTACAATAAAGATAGCATTAATATACTCATAGTTTGTGTTTATTGTCTGTATTACCCCCCAAAATTAATGGGCAGCTGGAGGATATGTTTACACTATGTTGCTCAGGTTGCCAATGATTGTTGCAAGACTAAGCAGCTATCCCTGCTCCCATTGCTAAACATTGGTGACATATAATGAAATTTTAGCTAATACTGATAAATTTCTACTATTGTATTTTGTCAGAGTTTGCAGCAGCAATCACACCCAGAAAGCACGCAAAGGTAACTGATTCAGCAGGATTCATTAACTTCTCTTTACATATAATGTAACACACAAAGTAAATCAGGAGTGGGTTCCAGCTGCCATTACTCTCGGTTCGGCACCTAAAAAGTTTTAAGCTTTAAATCATGATTACCCTGACAAAAATGAACAGTTGAAGAATACAGGTATGGGCTCTTATGATTCTGCCTCCAAAAAGCATTTTGGAACATACAGCTGAATGAAGGTCACACTCCTTTAAGGCAATCACACTTTTTTCTTGGCAACATACTATGTAGTCCTAAGAAAAGATGCTGCATGGGACTTAATTGTCATGAAGTCCAAACCACCTTCTGGAAACTAAATCTAAAATATTGACCAATCCTAAGAGAGAGAAAAAAGGAAGGAAGGAGCTGAAAAAATCAAAGGCAACCAAGAAGAATCTCCCACTTGTTGACACATATCTCAATTATTCAGAAAGATATCTATCTCGACTCATCTGATTTGTACAAGCTAAATGTTTCTGCAGATATAAAGTGAGAGAGGGAAAAAAAAGAAAAAAATCACCTTTTTTTCAACTGGACAGATGTTTAATTACATGTAATTATAGCCCTTCCCTGTCCAAGTATCTTTACTGGACATAGTACCTGTCAGACATGCACTACAGGTGCCTCAATTGGCGCTGATAGGATAGCAGTTTAAGGCAGATGGACTTCAGCCCACAGTTATACCAAAACTGCAGGTATCTTACTAGAATAGGAACTCATACCAAAAATCTACATTTGATGAACCAAGAAATTAGAGAGCAAGGCAGACGGCGTTTCTTAAAATCTGCTCCAAGCTAGATTTCTGGTGGCACCATGGGGGGTGGGGGTGTTACGGGGCAGGCAGAGGGAGCTTTGCAATATGCTCTACTTTATTTAAACCTATTTTTGTCATGTAAAATATGTTCAGAGAAAAAGACATCAAGGTCTTACCCCTGCATTATTCCTAGCTAAAAAAGCTCCTTTCTCCACTAACGGTATGCACTGAAAGCCCTAAAGTGGGGAATGTAACCTAACAGAGTTTCAGAAACTTGAAAAGACCGGATGGCTGATATTCTTAGGCCCTAAGAATTAGGGTGTTGAGGTCATACGCGTCTGGCCCTACTTTTGTTGCTGAAAGGTTTGTGACTACATTCATTTTCTACATTTCTCAAGAGATGTTTCCCATACAGTAATCAAGAACTATATGTAAGGTGACCAGATTTTCAGATTGGAAAAGAGGGACGCCCTTGACCGGGGGGGTGGGGGGTGGATTAAAAAAATTTTTTTTTGTCAAAAGGTCACCCCAGGACACTGAAACCAGCATAAATACGAATCTGTTGCCAAACAAAATTTTGATCACGTGACCATGAGGATGCTGCAACGGTCGCTAAGTGTGAAAAATGGTCGCAACGGTCGCTAAGTGTGAAAAATGATCATCAGTCACTTTTTTCAATGCCATTGTATCTTCCTGATTATTAAAAGTGCAAATTCACTCAGTGTCAATCATGACTCCTGAGTCCATTTCAAAGTATTGTGCATAGAAATTTTAAAAATGGCTTGTTTCAATTTATTTTGGATAGAATCTTTTTTTAAATAGTTTAAGACAATTTAAAAAAAGAATCAACACAGAATAACACTATTTTTAAAAATCATATGCACAATAAATAAAATATTATTTTAAAATACATTAAAAAAAATAAAAGAAAAAACCCAGCTCACTTACCAGCAGGCAGGCAGAGTCAGCAGATCTTCGTAGGGATGGATGGAAGCACACAGGGAGCCTATATATACGCAACTGCAGTAACAATGACAATGATGAAGGATTGGATTGAGTTAAAGAATAAAAGAATTCTGATCTTAGAAGGCCATGACCTGCAGGCAGGCTGGCATAATTTCTTATGGAATGAATGACAAACATAAAATGCACAAATACTTTCAAAATCATTTAATTAGAACTTTACTGCAACAATGGCTCAAAATCAAAAAAATCCACTATGTGAAAACCCCAAATTGGCTATCACCAACAGAAAGAACGACACACCCAAATTTTACAGATTGGAACAAAATTCTAAGATACAGAGATCTAATTGACAGACAGGGAAATTTAAAAACAATTGAAGAATTGGCAGATCAGAATATGAAAGGTGACTGGCTAACCTACCTCCAAATTAAAACTAAATACAATAAAGACACTAAAATATATGGTATTGAAACAGAACCACACAAATTGAATAAAATTATTCAAAGTCTGGACAGAAAGATGATAGGGAAAATATACAAATTCCTCTTGAAGTATCAAATGGAAGAGGAAATTGGAAACTGTAAAAGAACCAATGATAAAATGGGCACAGAACTTTGGCTATAACATTGAACTAGACAAATGGGAAAAAATTTGGGGAATAAATTTAAGAATGACACTATCAATCCCATACAAGGAAAACCTTGTTCTTTCAATCCTTCCAATATTTTTTTCCTTCATTCCCTTGTCTGTTTCAATATTAAGTACATTTCTTCCTTTCTTCCTATAATTTTTTCCATTTTCTTCCTTATATTCTTTTCCATTTCAACATTGTCTTCCTTTTTTCCTTCCTTCCTTCCTATACGTCTTTCCATTTTCTTCCTTATATTATCTTTTCTGTTTCAACAGTCTTTGTTTCTTCCTTCCTTCCTTCCTTCCTTCCTTCCTTCCTTCCTTCCCTTCCTTCCTATACTTCTTCTTTCATTCATTATATTTTCTTTTCCATTTCAATATTAAGTGTAATTCTTTGTTCCTCCTTCCTTCTTTCAATCCTTCCAATACTTTTTCCTTCATTCTCTTTTCCTTCAATATTAAGTGCAATTCCTTCCTTCCTTCCTTCCTTCCTTCCTTCCTTCCTTCCTTCCTACCTACCTACCTAAGTTATTTCCATTTTCTTCCTTATATAATATTTTCTGTTTCAACATAAACAGCCTTCCTTCCTTCCCTCCCTCCCATCCCTTTCTTTATGTTTTCTTCATGCTTTCTTTTCTTTTTCCTCTGCTCTTTTTAAACCCCCCCCTTCTTCTCCTCCTCTACATTTAGGTTGGATTAGTTTGTACAGCGTCTGCCACTGCCACGACCTCTCTTCCTTCCGCGGCGAATCCCATTGATTCACGAACGGACTCCACAGAAGGAGGAGAGGTCGGGACAGCAGCGGGGAGCCCCAGAAGCCAGAGGACGTTCTCTGCTGGCATCTGCCGCTGCCACGACCTCTCTTCCTTCCGCGGCGAATCCCATTGATTCACGAACGGACTCCACGGAAGGAGGAGAGGTCGGGACAGCAGCGGGGAGCCCCAGAAGCCAGAGGACGTTCTCTGCTGGCGTCTGCCGCTGCCACGACCTCTCTTCCTTCCGCGGCGAATCCCATTGATTCACAAACGGACTCCACAGAAGGAGGAGAGGTCGGGACAGCAGCGGAAGCCCCAGAAGCGAGGGGACGTTCTCTGCTGGCGTCTGCCGCTGCCACAACCTCTCTTCCTTCCGCGGCGAATCCCATTGATTCACGAACGGACTCCACGGAAGGAAGAGAGGTCGGGACAGCAGCGGAAGCCCCAGAAGGAAGCCCCAGAAGCGAGGGGACGTTCTCTGCTGGCGTCTGCCGCTGCCACGACCTCTCTTCCTTCCGCGGCGAATCCCATTGATTCACGAACGGACTCCACAGAAGGAGGAGAGGTCGGGACAGCAGCGGGGAGCCCCAGAAGCGAGGGGACATTCTCTGCTGGCGTCTGCCGCTGCCACGACCTCTCTTCCTTCCGCGGTGAATCCCATTGATTCACGAACGGACTCCACGGAAGGAAGAGAGGTCGGGACAGCAGCGGAATCCCCAGAAGCGAGGGGACGTTCTCTGCTGGCGTCTGCCACTGCCACGACCTCACCTCCTTCCGCGGCGAATCCCATTGATTCACGAACGGACTCCACGGAAGGAAGAGAGGTCAGGACAGCAGCGGAAGCCCCAGAAGGAAGCCCCAGAAGCGAGGGGACGTTCTCTGCTGGCGTCTGCCGCTGCCACGACCTCTCTTCCTTCCGCAGCGAATCCCATTGATTCACGAACGGACTCCACGGAAGGAAGAGAGGTCGGGACAGCAGCGGAAGCCCCAGAAGCGAGGGGACGTTCTCTGCTGGCGTCTGCCACTGCCACGACCTCTCTTCCCTCCGCGGCGAATCCCATTGATTCACGAACGGACTCCACGGAAGGAGGAGAGGTCTGGGCAGCACGCACAGAGCGGGAAAGGCAGCACCAAAGCCTGGCCGCGAGCGAGGGAGCGCGTGGCGAGCAGCGACACCGGGCTGCTTCCTCCTCCTCCGCCGCCGCCGCCTTCACTACCCAGCAGACAAAAGCGAGGGCAGCCGGCAGGGGCTACTTTCGCCGCGGCTGTCAGTCCCGGCGAAGGCCGCGCGTTGCTTAGCCGCCGGACTCGTCCTAGCCCTTCTGGAGAGCGCGGTGCATTTGCGGGAAGGTTGGAAGGAAGCACAGGCTGTGCTGCGCTGGAACGGGTGGCAAAGGAGAGCGAGGGAGCAGCCGCCCGAGAACTTCCACGTGGTTCCAGAGCTTTTGCCGCTGGCACGGGTGGCAAAGCTCTGGATGGAACCACAGGGGCTGGCTGTGAACTCCGCAAAGCCAAAGGGGGAGAAGGGGGCTGTCTCCTCCCCCCAGCGCCTCCCGATTCCCACGGTACCAAATTAGACAATACAAAACATGATTTACTCACCATCAGTGAGTAAGCGCAGCTGCCCAAAACAAAGACAAAATAAAATGGAGACTCGCGCATGCGTCCTCAGCTAAGGAGTCCAGCCAATCAGTGAGCTGGTTGGCCAGCTCACTGATTGGCTGAAGTCCAGCCAATCAAATCAGTGAGCGGCAGGCTGGGCTGGCTTAAATTTGTAGGTGGTAGCATAGAACAGAACGATGAGCCAGCCCAGCAGCTGATGGGCGGGAGCTGCGAGCGCCAAAAAAAGCGTGCCTTTTAAAAAAGCGGGCGGGACGCGGGAAAATGCATCAAAAAGCGGGGGTGTCCCGCCAAAAGCGGGACGTCTGGTCACCTTAACTATATGGGATGTGGTGGCTTAGTGGCTAAGACGCTGAGCATGTCGATCAGAAACGTCAGCAGTCTGGCGGTTCGTATCCCTAATGCCACATAACGGAGTGAGCTACCATTAATTGTCCCAGCTTCTGCCAACCTAGCAGTTCGAAAGCATGTAAAAATGCAAGTAAAAAAAAATAGGAACCACCTTTGGTGGGAAGGTAACAGCATTCCGTGCACCTTCGGCATTTAGTCATGCCAGCCACATGACTATAGAGACACAAGCTGCTATATTGTATTTATTTGTTGGCTTGATATCTCTCTTTTTCTCCATTAGCTCAAGACAGTTACTTGGGCATCTCTCTTCATTTTACCTGCAGCAAAACAATTCAGTGAAGGAGGCTGGCTGTGGATTAGGCTGGATTGCAAAAGAATAATTTGCCCTTGATCTTAGGCAAAAGGCAGAAGAAGCAAAACTGTTGCTCATGTCTTCATACTATGTCCTTGCAGTATGTTAAAATCACAGCCATCATCATCATCATCATCATCATCATCATCATCATCATCAATCATCACCAGATTTTTATACTGTCTATCTCACCTAAATGACTCTAAGTAATTATTCTAAATGAGGCTATTTCATTGAAATTTTCTTCCCTGGACCTCTGGGTAAAGAGAAATTATCTTAACTCTTTGCCTTTGTTGTTGTTTTGTTGTTGTTGTTGTTGTTGTTGTTATGCTTTATTCATTAAACACGAAACTCAGTCACACACTCTCATCCCACCCCATGTCACAGGGGTGTGGTTGTGGGGAAAATAGAAACAGGAAATCATGTTGGATATATTTGCCACCTTGAGTTATTTGTAAAAATGAAAGTGGGATAACAAATAAATATGTTAGTTACGCTTGAATCGAAGTGCAAAGCACGTTTTAGGATTCTCCAGGATTCTGGAGAAGATCCAGATTTCAGCCATCTATTTTCTTTCATCCCACAAATGCTTGCTCATGAAATAAAATAACTTCTAATAATTAAAAAGATTTCTTTGAGTGATTTTGCTGAGAGAGGAAAGAAAAAAAAAAACACTCCCATTTTTGCCTTACTCCCCAGCCTGAACGTTATGATCACTGTATTTTTTTTCTCAAGATATTCTCACATTAATTTATTAAAAGTAATATAGCAAGACAACATCATTAGAGCATAAAGACAAATGGGTACAGATCATTTGGGAAAACTGGGTTTTCTTTAGACTCAATATATTGCTGTAGATGTTGAAATGAAACAGCACAGTCCACATATTGAAGCTTCATTAAAAAATAATAATAAAGTAAGCATGTAGGTAGGTATAATGTAAATGAGTAGATATTTGCATCAGGAAACTTTGGGAGAATTTATGGTTGCATACCCCAATATTTAAAGTGACCTGATTTCAAGTTTTCCATCACTTTCTTGCAGCCGTATCATTAGGACATGTTAAGTAAGAAGGGCAGCAGAGGAGAGCACAGGCGCTGTAACGTCCCAGCGACTCCTTTCTATTGGAGGCAGCCTCTCCTCTCAGCAGCAATAGAAACAGCACCGATTATATGGAAGATTAACTCTGTCCCTTGCCATTACTTTATCCCTGAGAAGCCCTCACTGGGCTATAAGAAGGAGAGGACAAAGCACAGCATGGACAATTGAGCATTAGGGTAGAGTGGCCACAGCATTTATCTACTCCAGCTTTTATCCACTGCAGTTATCACACATTTGGCTCCAGTTGTTAGATAGCCAGGCTGTTGGCTAGTTTTAGTCCCACCTTGCAGAGTGTTCCATTTGGCATGAGAGTGGATTGGTCTCCAAAATGAGCCGACACCTTAGATCTCATCGGAAAGTCTTTTTGAGGGGTCTGTTTTGAGCATGTTTTCCAACTTGTAGTAGAAGGCAATGTCTTTTTCAGGCTGAATTCAGGTTCTGGTGATTTCATGTACATATGCATGTGATTTATTTATTTTTTTACCACAAATGAAATTAGTTTGCCACTGCCTTTTTCAAGAATGTTTTTTTTTAATTTTCCAGCCTAATAGTCTGTATAGATTCTCAGTCATCCAGGTCATGGTTGTCCCAAAGGTGCTTTTTCAGGAGGCAACTGGACTTTCTTGTTTTTTTCTTTTGAAGGCATTTTGCTTCTCATGAAGAAACTTCTTGGATGAGAAGCAAAACATCTGCCTCCTTTGGGATTTCCAGTCTAATGTATAGTTCTTGAATTTCTTGGGAGTTTCTGAACCAAGTACTAATCAGGTCCAATCTTCCTTAAGCTTTTTAGGATCAATTCAGGTCACAAGTGCTGATATATATTGAGCTTTTCTGCTTAAAATAATATTGCAAATATCCTGTTTCCCTGAAAATAAGACCTCCATGGATAATAAGCCCAAGTGGGCTTTTGAGCACATGTGCTAAAATAAGCCCTCCCCCGAAAATATGCTCTCCCCTAAAATATTTAAACACATGCACAGCTGGTTTTTGCCATTTCCTGAGGGGGGAAAGGAAGGAACATACCTCATGCTCCCCACATGCATATGTCATCCATGGGGAACAGCTGCACAGAGGCTGTTCCCGTAAACCCTAGCCACTGCACCCCTTCTCTTAGTGGTGGCTGCAAAAAGAGCAATTTTGGGCTGGCAAGAGTGTGCCAGAAACAGAGACAGAACTTCTGGCCCTCTCTATATCAGCTGATCCATGGGCCACGGGCTAAGGTTAAGGCCTCCTCCAACCTCAAAAATAATATCTCCCCAAAAATAAGGCCACACACTTATTTCAGGGGTCAAAAGAAAATAAGACCCTGTCTTATTTTTGGGAAAACATGGTATCACCAACATTCCCACAACATTTTGCAAAACTACAGCCTTGTACTAATCTTATCCCTATTTACTTAGAAATTAATCTCAGTGAGTCACTGTCAGGTAAGGGCTAAATCATATATGTGGAACTGAAGCTTAATGGTCCAGTTCCTTAAGTCCTACTATTTTCATCTTAGAATCAAGGTGCAATTAAATTGTCTGGGACTGAGCTCCCTTGAAATAGTGACCTATAATATTTAAATATTTATATTTATAATTTTTATATTGTTTATAATTTTTATATTGTTTAAACACGAATACATGTCTCCGAATGATTAAGAATACAGTTTGAAACAAAGACATCCAGATATTAATTGAAAACTCCCCCATACTTTTTATATTGCTCATGTACACTTCACAATTTAAGGCCAAAAGGCAGTGCTTATTCCACTGTTGGTCATATGCCCTCATGTCACAAATGGACTTTTATCACTCCCTACATTTTATCTTGCATGTTTTTTTTTTCCTAAAAACCAGTAGCTGTTTAAAATTTGTTCCGAACCTAATAATTCCTGATCATGGTGATTGTCCTTTGAAAGTCAGATAAGACTACATTATTAAAAAATGGGCTGCAGCTTTATGGGGTTTGATGGAGAAAATGTCACTTGAGATGACAGAAGGCATATTTAGACAAAAAGTGTGTGTGTGTGTGTGTGTGTGTGTGTGAGAGAGAGAGAGAGAGAGAGAGAGAGAGAGGGAGGGAGAGAGAGAGAGAGAGAATAAACTGCACTACTTTTCATTATCTATAATCATGCAAATCTAGTTTTGGTAGCTAGGGTTTTAGGAGTCTGTAAGGTATCTATCTGTATGATGGTTGGTCTGTCTATCATCTTCCTCCATTCTTTTGTCTATATCATGAATGTATATAGTCTTATTTCCATTTTCTGTCTGTGCAGAAATGCTCTTTATATTCATGACTCCATTAAAAACCTGTTCTATTTTAAAAGATAGTTTTCTTCATTTCATGTATGTTTATGGGTTTGGCTCAGGAGTTACATATTACAAAGTTGCTTGTTGTGAAAAGAACACAGACTCCTTTAATGACAATCACATTTTTATGACATGGGATTTCATGCTGCCTGTCAGTATTACAACAATTTGTGTAAACTACTCATCCATTGGAATAGGAGCAATTTATTTTTATTTTTTCTATAGGGGAAGCAATATACATGAAACACAAAAGGTAACAAGATGTATGTTACAATTGCCATCACTCTTCTAAATAACTAATCCCCACAACACTGTCAAATTATCTACTAAGACTGTTTTACTGTTGTTCTTCTCTTCCTTCCTAAGACCTCTCTCTTCCCATTTATGACTATAACCATATTGCTTGTATCTTTACCATTTATATTTTTTATTTCTTTCCTAGTATAATTTGATTGCTTATTAGTAACCTTGACTATCCCTAAGTGTTAGATCTTATGATTCTTGATGAATGTATTCTATTTTATTTTTATGTACAATGAGAGCATCTGCACCAAAGACAAATTCCTTGTGTGTCTAATCACACTTGGCCAATAAAGAATTCTATTCTATTCTATTCTATTCTATTCTATTCTAAAGTTACATATTACAAATTGCTTGTTGTGAAAAGAACACAGAGTCATTTAATGACAATCACATTTTTATGACATGGGATTTCATTCTGTCTGTCAGTATTATAATTGTGTAACCACCCATCCATTGGAATAGGAGCAATTTATTTTTATTTTTTATAGGGAAAGCAATATACAGTACGTGAAACGCAAAAGGTAACAAGATGTATGTTACAATTCCCTGAACAGGACAAAATATAAATAGAACAAGAATGGAATGATGCACTTCAAGGGTATTTAGTTTTTATATTTTTGTTTGTTGTTGCTAATTTAACATCTAAAGAAATAAAGTTTATTATGGGGAAAAAAAATGCTCCATTATTTTTTTACGCCAACAAATACAATGTTCCTGATAAAAATCCTTTTTAGCAATTTCATGTTACCCAATTTCCTTTTGATGTCTTCATTTGGGAATACAGTGTTTTTGGGATCAGCCACACAGATGCTGAGAACAGAGATAGGCCAAATAGAAGAGACAAATACTGTGGTAGAGCTGGAATGTGTATGAGCAAAACCTACAAGGATTTCTAGCTTCCATAGCAACAGCTAAAAGTCTCTTTCTGGCTGCTAAAATGAATAACTTTTTGGAGGAGTGATAGGAAGTAAGAGAGAATGTGACATGTGTAGTCTAGGGTTCAGTTTCAAGAATGAAAACAAATCCCTACTTTGACCAAAAGTATCCTTGAATTCTAAGTATATATTTATCTCACTAATCTAGAAATACACCATTGTTTTTCAAGCTGAAGGCCACTCTTGTTGTTTAAACAGTGCATAAAGGCTAGACAAAATTAATTTATATTATCTAATTTGTATTTGTATTGTATTTTATTATTTGTATGCCGCCCTTCTCTGGGACGACTCAGGGCGGTGAACAATTCAAGGGGGAAAAAGGGGAACATAAAAAGACAAAATACAAATAATAAAAGTAGACAACAGTCGCACAACCATACAT
Source organism: Thamnophis elegans (assembly GCF_009769535.1). Lineage (NCBI taxonomy): Eukaryota > Metazoa > Chordata > Lepidosauria > Squamata > Natricidae > Thamnophis > Thamnophis elegans. The sequence continues at coordinate 66,602,165 of NC_045547.1, forward strand.
GTCGAGAGGGGAGGGAACTCATCACCCCCAGGCCTGCTGGCAAAGCCAGGTTTTGACGGCTTTTCGAAAGGCCTGGAGAGAGGTGAGAGGTGAGGGTCCGAATCCCTGCGGGGAGTTCATTCCAGAGGGCCGGAGCTGCCACAGAGAAGGCCCTCCCCTGGGTAATAGCCAGGTGGCATTGGCTGGTAGATGGCACCCGGAGGAGGGCAACACTGTGAGATCTAATGGGTCTGTGGGAGGTAATTGGCAGCAGGCGGTCTCTCAAGTACCCAGATCCAATACCATGAAGGGCTTTATAAGTTACGACTAGCACCTTGAAGCATATCCGGAGACTGATCGGTAACCAGTGCAGCTCGCGGAGGATAGGTGTAACGTGGGTCTACCGAGGTGCACCCACAATCGCTCGCGCGGCTGCATTCTGGACGAGTTGAAGTCTCCGAATACTCTTCAAGGGCTTCCCCATGTAGAGCACCTAATCACCTAAAGTATTACAATCTCTCCCTATGTATTTAATAATTTTACCCTTTAGTCACACTGAAAGTAAGTTTTTGGTAGCTCTTAGCAGTCTTTTGAGGGTTATCAAATGCCCTAATTATCTACATCCAGATGAAACAATTATTTCAGTCTGCTTGGGGTTCTTCCTCACCTACAGGTACATAGTATAGGTTTTTAAAAGCAGCACAGCCCAGAAGCTCAGCTTAGAAGAAAGACTGTAAATACTCTCTTGTTGCTGGCTGAATTTGCTCCACTTCACAAATGTCAGGATATTGTGTACAAAGATTGGCTTGTTCACCCTAAGCAAACAGCTGACTGGCATTGATGTCTACTACTGCCAGGCATCTCACACTGAAGGGTGTGCAAGTGAATTAGTTCCTGATTATATAATTGTTGCTGCTAGAGCCTGTAACAATGTGACCTGACTAGATATAGAGCCACACTTAAGATTAGATGCATGTCCTGGCATTTAACAACTGTGATTTGGAACAATTGTTCTTGACTAGAGCTGCCTGTGTCAACAAGGGAAAGCTTGCCATTGATGTTCTGTCATTAACCCAATGCCTTCAATGCAGGGATGAAATGCTACCGGTTCAGTCTGGTTTGCTTGAACCAGTAGTAAAAAATGCTACCTGTTCACCTGAACTGATAGTTAAAAATGCTTTAAAAAGTTTTTTTTAAAGTTCTAATGGTTGCGCGGCACAACGGATTGTCGCACAGCTGATCATGATGAACTGGTAGTAAAGAATGCTAAAAAAAAGTTTTAAACGAGTTCCGTTGATCAGCTGTGCAACAATCAGATGTGCCGTGCAATTTATATTTGCTAGAAATAGGAAATCCTACTTTCAAGTGAATCTAAAGCATGCAAAACAGCTGTTCTCCTCCCCTTGCTGTCCTACTTACCTTTGCAGACTCAGAAAAGGCTTCTTAACACCTGCGGTGTGAATGCGCGTGACAAGCGAACCGGTAGCAGACTTCAGAGCGTTTTACCCCTGCTTCAGGGTTTGTGTGTGTGTGTTTGGGTGTAATATTCAAGCCTAATTATTGTGGGTGAAGGGGAGAAGGAAGAAGCAATTTACAGCTAAATTGGCTCATGGCCAGTTATTTTCTAAACTATGCTGTGGACTCAATGAATTTTCTGGAAAACTAGAAAAAATTACTTTTTGAAAAGAGGACTTGCTAGGCGCACCAGGGGTGTCCTTGCAATTGGGAATATGCTTTCAGAAGAATAGATAAGCTCCCTTTCTTGTCAAATAATACTACGGTTTCAGTGGCACTGATGATTTTGACTTTTTCACTCCCAAAGTTCTATAAATTCAGAACTTTTCTCTCTTTTGCTTTCTTTTTCACATCAATTGAATCTGGATGCTGGTTCAAGTTGCATAATATGGAACAGGGGTGTCAAACTGGCGCCTCACAAACCAGATGCGTCACACATAGGCCACGCCCACCCCATCTCTGCAAAGGGGAAAATGTTGCAATACGTCACTTGACGGCAATATGACATGATGAGTTTGATACCGGTGATATAGAAGAACCTTTTGTGTGCAGAAAAAATATGTTCCAATGTGGCACATTCTTATTTAGGCTTCCAATTCCCCATGCCCATTTTCCATCATACTCCACTCCATTTCCATTTCCACTTTCAATTTTCTGATCCCCTGTCTTCACCCTACAGTTTCTGTTCTGTGACCATATTTCAGATCCTGGTAACGTACTTTGTGGCTATCCTATGACTTTATCCTGATTTTGCCTATAATATGTGAGAATTTTAGAATCTCCTTTGAGCATTCATTATCTATTGGCCCTCAGTGCATGATAGACTGGTGGGCATTTACAGGAATAGATCAACCATGTTCCCACTTGAAACTTAACAAGTTTCCAAGTTTAACAAAATTTGTATGCCGCCCACTCCCGTTGGGATTCTGGGCGGCTCACAACAAGACAAAAACATTTAAAATTTAAAGATAAAAAATACAATATTAAAATTTCACATCATCCATTCCATCTAAGCGGGGCTGGATATCAATCAACAGCCCCAGGCCTGCCGGAACAGCCAGGTCTTGACAGCTTTACGGAAGGCCGGGAGAGTGGTAAGGGTCCGGATCTCTGTGGGTAGATTGTTTCACAGGGCCGGCGCAGCAACAGAGAAGGCCTTCCCTCAGGGAGCCACCAGCCGGCATTGTCCGGTGGACGGCACCCGGAGGAGGCCCAACCTGTGCGATCTTGTTGGTCATTGGGAGGTAAGCGGCAGGAGGTGGTCTCTCAGGTAGAGTAGTAGTCTGAAGGCATTTCAAACACATACAAATACACTTCATCCTTTTTTGGGGAACGGAATGTCTGGGTGGCAAATACTCTTCAGAAAAACAGGTGTGTATGTGTGTGTGAGAGAGGGGGGCAATAATACAAATTGAATTATTATTTGGCTGGCCTTGAAGATCTATCACATACCTAATTGACAGACTCAGTATTCATTCTACCATATGAAGTGCTGCACCAGCTTTGTAAGCATCTGAGTTGCCCCCCCCCTTTCTCTGCAGATCCCCAGAATCTGCTGCGTCAAATAAAACACCTCTTTCTTTGCCATGTGCCTAGAGACAGAGATAGATGAGAAGCTATAAAAGCCTAATTACCAGTAGGTAGTCATTTTTATTAATGTCTCTAACTCAGAAAATAAGAGGAGGGAGAAGGAACGGCGCAACTGAAAAGCATGATAAAATAGCAAGGGGCACTTCCCCTGCTTCTAATTCAGTTTTTGAGGCTGGGTTTGTTAAGGAGAGTGTGTTTGGAAAGAAAATATTTCTATAGCTGTTTACCTCTGCATATTTTATTACCTATTAGTTGTGCATGAATTATGCACAGGCAAATACGTATGGAGAATGCAGTAGGAATTTTTAGCATTTCAAAAGGCTTGCCTCATCATTATGGGAGGCAACAAACCCATATCTGCTCTTCCAGATCTTTGAGAATGAAGCTCTCTGTAGCTCACACTGCAACTGAAAGCTTTTAGCTTTTTGACACACACTACTTTTATAGTCTGCCACTGAAGGGGGTTAAATGTTTTAATGGATCCTTCTGAGAAATAAAATAATTAGCATGGCTTGCATCCCAAAGGGTAACAATTGGATGTTTTATTTCTTGCCAAAATGAAAGACTTTGTCTGACAGCATCCCAACCTGAGGAATTCAATGCTAAAAAGGTAGAATACCTCCAGAAAGGAGGACTATTTATTCTAAACTAGCTTCTAGTGTAGGAAGTTAAAGTTATGGTGTTTGGGGATGAAACCACAGAGTCAGGTACTGCATTCCAAGCATTGACCACTCTGTTGCTGAAGTCGTATGTTCTGCAATTGAGTTTGGAGCAGTTTACCTTAAGTTTGTATCTATTGTGTGCTCGTGTATTCTTGCGGTTGAAACTGATGACTAAGTAGTCATTGACAGGTAGGACATTGTAGCAAATAATTTTGTGTACTACATTCAGGTGAGACCGAAGGTGACGTAGTTCTAAGTTGTCTAAGCCCAAAATTTCAAGCCTGGTTGTGATCAGAGGAGTGGAGGACTCTTCTCATGAAATATCTCTGGACTTGCTCAATTGTATTAATGTCTGATATGCAATGCGGGTTCCAGACAGCTGGACTGTATTCGAGAATAGGTCTAGCAAAGGTTTTCTATGCCCCTAGTTTGCATTACAATTTTACTGGAGAAGCAGCTTTGCAAAATTAGGTTAACAACTGTTAATGCCTTTTTGGCAATGTTGTTAGAGTGAACTCAGGCTCTTAGATCATTAGAAATGAATACTCCAAGGTCCTTGACAGAGTGAGGACCATCCACGAGGTCGCATCTGCCCAGCTTGTATTTGGCCTTCTGATATTTTTTGTTTGCCAATGTGTAAGACAGAGCCTTTGTTGGTTGAGATTTGGAGTTGCTAATTGTTTGACCATTCTGACACAGTCAAGGTCGTTTTTGTAGGGCAGCGGTGGTGTTGAATAGAATTCTTTGCATTTTTGAAATGAGTCACAAAAATATATTTTTTTAAAAAAATTGAGAGGATGTGGGAATTTAGGCCCTATTCCTGTCCCTTCTTTTCTCAGTTTTGCTAGGCAAAACTTGTAAAAAAATAATAATGATGTTGCTGAAAGTGGATACTTGGTTTGTATCATTTCAACACATCTTAATTTTTTTAATGGTAAAAAAAGCAAATTGAAATTAGTGGAACAAGGGATCTTAGGGACAGCAATATTATCTGGCACCATATTGCTTATTTTTTCATCACACGCTATTGTACAAATTTGTGGTTCTATGTTGAATTGATTAAAGCATCACATAATACAATAAAACCGAATAGCATAATTTATCATAGGAAGAATATAGTTGGCCCATAGTTTAAATAAGTCTTCAATACAACTTTACAAATTCTGAATTACACTGAATCTCAGAAGTGGCCACGGTGTAACTGAATGTGTACAATAATAAAATAAATTGTAGGCAATATCCAGGCAGTTTGCATGTGGCCTCCTGAAGTTAAAGCATTAACATGTGAGGAATTCAAGGCAAACAGGAGGTTGGTACTTAACAGATCTGAGAAGCCTGTGCAAAATCTAGTTGCATTCTTAATTAACATGTATTGACAAAAGGGATTTGCTTAGCTGAACAATTATCATGGTTAACAACTATGCTATTAAAAATAAACCCCAATATGTTGGTTTAGTGATGAACCGGAGGCAAAGTAATTAAGTAGAATTATAACACTGGTGTTCCCGTCAGGATTACTTTCTTATGATCTGAAACAAGAATTCCTTTGACATACTTAGAAATGCTGAATTACTGAATGTTGGCTGTTACTAATCCTTGGGCTTTGCTTCGGCTGAATATCACATTCATATGTCAGGGATATTTAGATGTAACTTCAAGCATTCTAGAAACAGATTACTGTCTGTTAAATCAAAATTAATATTAAGAATCACTTGGAACAGATTTCGTTAGACTAAGAGGAACACATGATTGAGAACAAATAAAGGATGGGATTCTATTTCTTTAAGCAGGATATATTTAGCAGCTATTGTGGAAAAGATCATAGCTTAATTAGGGCATGCAGCATTGGTAACAGAAAATTTCAAATTGAAGCCTTTATAATTTCATATTTTAAAATTAAACATTTTGGAGAAGATGCATAAACAAGGAAAAAATCAGGACAAAGAGGTCAAATAAAAAAAATGAATATGTGAATCAATAGATTTACAAATGTCATGGGAGTTTTTCAATATTCATTAATTAGCTAATAATGAGTCATTGATTATATGTTTCAAAAGAGTAAAATAGCAAGGCAAAGCATTAATGCAAACAAACAATCAAAACTGTATATTTTATCAGCTGGTAGCTTTTCAGTAGCTCCATTAAACAAGATGCTCAACCAGCTCCTCTATGGTGAGCTGTCTCAAGGAAAGCGATCGCACGGGGGACAAAGGAAGTGATACAAAGACACATTGAAAGTCTCCTTCAAGTCCCTGGATATCGACACCATCTCCTGGGAAACCCTGGCACAAGATCGAGCAACGTGGCTCATGTTGATCCACCAAGGTTGCCAGATATCTGAGGAAAGAAGAATAACCATAGCACAAGAGAAGTGAGCACCCCACAAAGCTAGATTTGCAAATGCTGCAACAATGATACCCACATGTCTGCCTGACATGTAGCAGAACATTTTGTGCCCATATAGGCCTTACCTGTGGACACATTGTGGACAGTCCACAATCTGTTAGATGTCAAGGTCCTCTTCGAACACGATGGATGAACATCATCATCATCATAAACAAGATGTAGTTCTATTGGGTTTGGAGGGCCTTCAGAACAGCCATTGGACTATTATACAGATCCTAAACTGTAAATTTGGGCTTCAAGCTGCTGAGAATGTCCAGTACTGAGCCAGTTTCTAAGTAAACAGACCATACTTGCTCACTTGACAAATTATAACAGTACTCCTGTCACATGTTCTTATCAAAGCTTCCAATCTCAGGGTCTTCCCGGGTTTCATCCCAGAACTGTCCAAAACACATATAATGACCATAACAATACAATAGAAGTACTTTCAAAAATGACATACATTAACATAAAATGAAACCATGTGCTGGATGAGCAAAAGAAAAAAAAGTGAATCAGCCATCCTTTAAACAGACTAGAGCTTTTGAGTCACCCAGACCGTCTTCTCATAACATTATCTTTCAGCAAATAGAGAGAGGAATGGAGGCTTTTTAAAAATCATCTGGCAAACCCCATAGACTTCTTGCCTTCCCTCCTCTGGATGTTGCCATGTCATGCAAAATCAGATCTTCATCCTGATGAGTCCTGTCCACTTTGGTGTAGTGGTTAATAGAATTCTTTATTGGCCAAGTGTGACTGGACATACCAAGAATTTGTCTTTGGTGCATATGCTCTCAGTATACATAAAGAAAAGATTCATTTGTCACCAATCATAAGGTACAACACTTAATGATACAATAAGGGTACAAATAAACAATCAAATCATTTTAGGAAACGATAAATACAAATTGTAAGGATACAAGAAACAAAGTTACAATCTTACAGTCATAGGTGGGAGGAGAGGGGTGATAGGAACGATGCGAAAATTAATAGTAATAGTAATAGTAATGCAGACTTAGTAAATAGTTTGACAGTGTTTAGGGAATTATTTATTTAGCAGAGTGATAGCGTTGGGGAAAACTGTTCTTGTGTCTTCTTGTTTTGGTGTGCAGTGCTCTATAGTGTTGTTTTGAGGGTAGAATTTGAAACAATTTATGTCCAGGATGCGAGGGCTCTGTAGATAATTTCACAGCCCTCTTTTTGATTCATGCATTATTCAGGTCCTCAATGGAAGGCAGGTTGGTAGTAATTGTTTTTTCTGCAGTTCTAATTATGCTCTGAAGTCTCTGTCTGTCTTGTTGGATTGCAGACCCAAACCAGACAGTTACAGAGGTGCAGATGACAGACTCATAAAAGTATTAGACTAGAAACCTGGACACTATGAGTTGTAATCCTGCCCTAGGCACAAAGCCTTCTAACTGATTTATTAGCCAACCTTTCTCTCTCAGCTCGAGGAAAAAGGTAAGAGCAAACTACTGAAAATCTTTCCAAAACAACTGTAGAGACATATCCAGGGCACTTGGCAGTCACAGACATATAATATTGCCTTTCCTATATAGAAGATGATCTCTTCATGACATTGAGAACTTTGTACATTGCTGTGCATCCTGCAAAGTCACCTTCTCTGGAAGGTGAACACGGTCTTTCTCTTCTCAGAGACAGAGCTTCCAGTTTCCAGATAATCATAGATGAATTCTGATGTGCTTTTAGTTAGGTGAAACATGCTGTAACCATGCTATTAAATTCTATTCCAAAAGGTTTCCCCTGGGTATCTTTTGTCATTCTGACTAGTGTATGTGCATAAATTTCTGCTAAAGAGAAACAGTGTGAGTAACAGTTGTCACATGCACACCAAACACTGAATAGCTCTTGGGAGACCTTTTGATGGCTCTAAAAGCAGCTAGAGGCAAGAATGCCAAGCTTTCTATTACTTTCTTATTAGAGGAACACAAGCAGAAGAAACATTTCAGAATAATTGAGGAAAATTAGACCCAAACAAATACATCCAAGTCTATTTATCTATAGGTGACAAACTACCTGGCAATTTGTCAGCACTGGTTTATCAGGACACTTGCATCAAAACACCTGCCCTCTTTTAATACATTTAGATGAAGTTAGATTTGCATTAGGTTAATGCACTTTTTTCAAGAAAGGGGAAAAAAGGGGAGGGAATGTGGGATAGACAGTACCACAAGACAGATTTCCAATTGACTGACCATCCTTAATGGAACTACATTAACGTGGAGGGAAGCATGGGATGAAGTATCTCAAGTTCTATCTTAGGTCCAATACTCTTAAACATCTTCATAAATGATCTAAATGGGGGCAAAGAAAAGGAACACCTCAAATTTGCAGATGACATCAAGCTGGAGGGAATTGCTAATGCAGGGATGGGATTCAGCTGGTTCAGACTAGTTTGGGTAAACTGGTAGCTCCAATAATCAGCTGGGAGCAAACCGATTTGCTCCGATGATCAGGTGGGCTGACCTGCCCGCCCCTGCACTTTACTTACCTACTGTATATCCTCTCAGCTGATTCATGTGGCAGAGCAGATTGCCGCATCTCAGCTGTGTTACTTCCAGAAGTAATGTGAAAGGTAAGTTTTGTTATAACTGTGCACACACGCAAAGCACACAATCACTCAACCGGTTGTTAAACCAGCAGGATCCCACCACTGTGCTAATGCTTTGGAAAGTAGACTCAACATTCAGAAGGATTGTGATAGACTTGAGTATTGGGCCCTATCCAACAAGATTCAATTCAGTGATGAGAAAAGTAAGGCAATCACTTAGACAGGAAAACATCAAATACATAGATATAGACTGGGGGATCGGTAGCCCAAGAGTAGTAACTGTGAGAGATTTAGGTTTCCTAGTAAACCACCACTTAAATATGAGTGCATCAACAGAGCATCAAAATCAGAAGAAGTGATAATACTGCTTTATACCACACTAGTGAGGCCACACTTGGAATACTGCATCCAGTTCTAGTCACTATGACACAAAAAAGATCCCAAGACTCTAGAAAGTGTGCAGAGAAGAGTAACAAAGATGATAACGCATCTGGAGACTAAATCGTATGATGAACAATTAAGGGAATGAGGTATGTCTAGCCTATCAAAGAGAAGGATTAAGGTGCCTTAGAGAAGTGGGGACTCATTTGATCTCCAAAGCACCAGAGGGCAGGGGGCCTTCTGGGTTTGTGGGTGCTCCATCACTGAAGATTTTCAGAAATAATCTGGATAACTATTTGGCTAGGAAGGGTTAGGTATCCTGCCTAGAACAGGAAGTTTGACTAGAAGATCTCTGAGGTCCCTTCCAACCTTTTGATCCTATCCTTTTGATACCTGCATAAACCTAACAAAAATGCAAAATTCCTTATTCTGCAATAAGACTATAATTTCTTTTAGAACAATAACAAATGTTTCTTTTCCATCAAATTCAATAAGAATCTTCAAAAGGTAGATGATAGATAGATAGATAGAAATATAGATAGATAGATAGATAGATAGATAGATAGATAGATAGATAGATAGATAGATAGATAGATAGATAGATAGATAGATAGATAGATAATTTAGCTATGTGATAACTAAGAGCTGATACCTACTTGATGGCATAAAGCCAATAAATGGAATAATCTGGTTCATTTTTGGCACTTTACTGGTACGACTTTATCCCAATGAATCTGAGTTCATATGCAGAGTTCATATGAAGACTGACATGTGAAAGATTGCATAAACATTAGATTAATATCTATTCACAGTCAAAAACTAGAGAACATAGTAAGTATGATAAGCAGGAGAGTGCAAAAATTATACAGAGCAATAAAAACTACATTATATGAAGGATGGCAATAGCAATAAATTCTGCTTCTCTAATTGCCAAATCTTATTTTGCTTTAGTTACAAGAATGGCAAAGTAATGTTTTGATGAAAATCAGGTACATGAAAACAATTGGCAGATGCCTCTGGCTTAATATCCCTTCTCACTGAATATGGTCTTCTAGAAGGGAAAAAAAAAGAACAAATTACTTTTCTTCATGTGTGCTAAGGACAAGGATGGTTGCATGTTGGTAGCTGCTGAGCGCAACTGGTTTAGTCATCTGCAAAGTAGTCCAACCAACAGGTCACAGCTGGGCAAATGACTTATCTAGTAAGCTGTTTCTAAACATTTAACTGGTGCTTTTCTAAAAGAACATTTAGAACTATTTCCAAAACTGATTGGCCAACAAATCATAGTTGGAAAAGAAGATTGCAGATGATCTGTCCCCCCAGCTCCAACTAATGTTGAAAGGAAGTGGAAATGCTGGAAGTGAATGATCAAGGACTCCAAGTTCTGATTTTGTGGCTGATAGCATCTGGAAGTAGCTGGTAGATGGTCTTCGAGAATACATACAGCGGTGGGTTTCACTTATTTTTACCACCGGTTCAGTGCACGCGCACACTCACACTTCACACATGTGTGCCTTCTGCACGTGTGCCTGGCTTTTTGCTCATGTGCTTTGCTCACACATGTGTCTTTTGTGCATGCACCCGGTCTCAAAAACATGGATAAATAGGATGGCATAGCGCTGGGGCAGGTGGGCAGGCCCACCCATGTTTACCGCTACCAGTTTGGGTGAACCAATCCGAACTGGCTGAATACAACCTCTGAATACATCATTAGGATTGGCTCAACATGCCTCCTACAACCAAGCCAGAATGGAGGAGATTTCCACAATTAGGGCGGGGGGACACGTTAACCCACAATTTATCCAATGATGATAGAATCAACGACACACAACTGATTAAAAAAACTCTTTCCCCCCAGTTGAAATCAAATTTCTCTGTAGTACAGGAGCAGTATTCCACCAAGAAATGGTGGACCTGTTCTATAAACACAGATCTAGTACAGTTTCAGAAAAGTGCTAAACCCATGCTAAACCTATTGGCCATGGAAGACCTGAAAGGGCTGATCCAGCATTATGCAGATATTGCTGAGGTCAGATGTCCAGTCCTTCTTTCAGACCAAGCCAAAATAGCCATGAAACCCAAGACCCAACAACTAGAGGGAGAAGGGGAAACGTCTACCAGTGTAAAGTGATCATCTGGGCAAATCCCAATTTTGGATTACATCAGAAACAATAGTTAGTGAAGCACAATAGTTTGTCACACAAAACTTGTGTTGGATGAAGAGGGGGGAAATCCCCCCCCCCTTCAATTTTAAAGCTGGAACAGTTTGAATGGATTTTACTTTATTTCATTGATGACTTGGGAAGTTGGACAAACGTGGACATGTTTATGCCATAATTATGAGAATGTGAAAATGAGCCCTAAATGCAGAACCTCTTGAAGCATAGAAACCTGAATAAGTCTTACTGTGTTTACCCAAAAATAAGACAGGGTCTTATGTTTGTTTGAATCTCCCCCCAAATAAGTGCTTGGGGGGAGGTCTTATTATTTTTGAGCTGCAGGAGGCGGCAAGCGTGGTCACCTTATGACTGCTGCTGTGTTGCAATATTTTTGGGGAGGGCTTATTTTAGCTCATGGGATCAAAAGTCCTATTGGGCTTATTATCGGGGAAGTTCTTATTTTTAGGAAAACAGGGTAATTCACTCCTAAAATACATTGTCAAAAAACCCCCAAGGTTATTATACAAAGTACAGTCCCATATCTTATTTCCACTTAACTATTTTCAAGGATGCTTCAATCTCATTTACATATTTTTCAGAACTGGAAAGTTTGTTAGGATTCAAGCATTTTGGATAATGCACTTTGGGTGCATTTTCACATATAATCATGCCCACATACGAAATCATTCTGAGCCTGCATTTGTTAAGGAAAAAAAAGACAAATAAAGGGAACACTTCTAGCTAAGACGTAATAGTTCCAATGTGCAAGGCTAATTTCCAAAAAGGGAGATATGTTGAGTCTTTCTTCAGGCGTGTTATTTTAATTCTTCCTGCTTTTGTAGCATATTTCGTTATCATTTCCAAACAGGCAGAAAGAGCCAAATGGCTTCATAAAAGCAGCCGGTTGGAATTTATGACGTTTATTACTTAACAAGTACAAATGTTTTAAAAATCTCATTTTACAGTAAAATATGTAATGGTGGGAAGACACTCCTCTGTGTGAATTATAATGTATTATTTTATACCTCACTGAACCAAGTCCATTCATCCTGAACAATATATCCAATGTGAAATAATATGCCACAATTCACACTCTTTGGTATCTTATTGCTTAAACTATTCTTTAAGATGAGATACCTTCTGCTAGAGGGACGTGGTGGCTCAGTGGCTAAGATGCTGATCAGATAGCTCAGCCGTTCAACAGTTCAAATCCCCAGCGCAGTGTAACGGAGTGAGCTCCCATTACTTGTCCCAGCTTCTGCCAACCTAGTAGTTCAAAAGCATGTAAAAATTCAAGTAGGGAAATAGGAGCCACCTTTGGTGGAAAGCTAACAGCATTCCATGCACCTTCGGCATTTAGTCATGCCTGCCACATGACTTCGGATAGCACTAGTTCTTCAGTTTTGAAATGGAGATGAACATCATCCCCTAGAATCAGGAACGACTACCACATGTGTGCAAGGGCAACCTTTACCTTTACTTTCAGCCATGACAATGCTTTATATCTGTGATGGCAAACCTATGGCACACATGCCAGATGAGCTCTCTCTGTGGGTATGCATGCTATCGCCAGCTGGTCTTCTGGGTTCCAGCGCACACATGCATGCTGGACCAGCTGTCCAGTGGGCATATGCATGACAGAACCTGGAAGAACATCTGGTGATGGCACACATGTGCACCAGCCAGCTTCACTCTTCCGGGTTCCAGTGTGACAGCGTGCATGCACCCACACGCTCCAGTTTCGGCACTCAGTGCCCAAAAGGTTAACCATCACTGCTTTATATGGATCACAGGGAATCTGCATTATGTTTCAATGCCCATAAACTAAATGCATATTTACAAGTGCTTATTATTATTATCTTTACAGTCCAAGACCAAACAGCACTAGAAAAGTTCCAAGGATATATAGTACACCACACAAATAAACCAGATGAATTTACTTTAATTGGGAACGAGATGGCTTCTTAGAGTTGCTGTTAGTGACAGATATTTTGCAATTCTCTTAGAGATATTTGTAAATTAATCTTTCATTAATCTCTCATCATTATTATAGCCACAATCTCCTGGCTCTGCAACTAGATGGAATGAAGGGTGCTATTAATTCCATATGCCTGATTAGCCTGGCTGATGGACAGCGAGCAGCTGTAAAAGGGGAACCAGAAATAGATGCTACCTTGTATAATGTACCTATTTTAGAGCACAATTTGTTAAGTGTTTCCATGTTATATAGGCAGGGGTATTAATTGCATTAAGGCTATGTGTGCTGTGTTATGCTCCTGGGGTTTATCTCATAATACTAGTCATGCTGCCAAAACTCTGACAGAGTATATAGGGGACAGTGAAATAGCACGTGGACAGAGTTGATCTCCATGTTCAAATGTAAGCAAGTAAACATTCATGTGGGATGTTGGAATATCTATTGTTATCCTTGTAGGTAGCATCAGTGTGAGTTTCCTGTGTGGGATATAAAAGTAATGTAACTGAGATGGGTGCATTAGCTACTTCTGCTTATATGCCTTGATCCCAAATCATACCTTACATTTGGTCAGTCCTTTATCAAGGCGAAGGGTAAATATTGCCACATCTAACTTCATTCCTCAGAGATGAATTATACACATGAAACAAAGTCAGGTGGACTAGACAGGATATACTACTACACTGTAGTTAGTCTCGCCTCAGGTGGGACCCTGAAATATTCAGCCTACTTCTAACCATTTCAGTGTTAGGGTTGAATATCAAAGATTCCAAGAATGTTGCTTAAAACCAGGTAATAGCAATAGCAGTAGACTTATATACCGCTTCATAGGCCTTTCAGGCCTCTCTAAGCGGTTTACAGAGAGTCAGCATATTGCCCCCAACAATCTGGGTCCTCATTTTACCCACCTCGGAAGGATGGAAGGCTGAGTCAACCCTGAGCCGGTGAGATTTGAACCGCTGACCTGCTGATCTACCAGTAGCCTGCAGTGCTGCATTTAACCACTGCGCCACCTTGGCTCTTGAGGTGAGTTCCCTCTTTGTATAAACATAACAGGACACTATATAACCATTGCACCCAACTGTTGATTTTATGAAGTTAAATCGCTGTGTTAGGATACAGTTGTAAACATTAGGATTTGTATACTTAATAATTACAAGGGATGTTCTATGAGATTTTCCTAACCCAGCAAGTCCCAAATTGGCAAGAAGTTCTATCAAAATGGAAATAATTCTACAAAATTATTGTACTTTTGCTGAGCCATAGCTAAGCCAACAATAAATTGGCTTGCAATTACCAGCATGTGGGATCATAGAGACATTGTATTGTTTTGGAAGTTGTACCAATTCCCTGTTTGAAGATACCTTTGTTTCTCCAGATGTCCTCTGAAAGATATCTGGAGAATATCTGATGTCTTTTTTCTCTGTTTGTATATACGTGTTTGTGTGTGTGTGTGTGTGTGAAAGAAAGAGAGAGAGAGAGAGAGAGGGAGAGGGAGAGGGAGAGGGAGAGAGAGAGCAGTCCTTCCTGATTCAAATGAACATAAATTCAATTTGTGTGTGTATGTATGAATATATGTAGGTATCACTGGTGGGTTTCAAAATTTTTTAGAGCCTCTTCTGTAGGTGTGGCCTGCTTTGTGGGAGTGGCTTGTCAGCCATGTGACTGAGTGGAAGTGGCTTGCTGGCCATGTGACTAGGTGGGAGTGGCTTGGCATTTAGCAACCAAAATGTTGACTCAGAAGCTCTGACATTTGAAGCATGCAAGTCTTAAAGCCGTCAAGGTACAAGACCCTCGCACCCATAACCCTTTAGAAAAAAAAACCCAGGGGTGTTCAAACTTAACAGCTTTAAGACTTGTGGACTTCAACTCCCAGAATTCCTCCTCTTGCTCTTCATCTTGATGATGTGCAGACGGGCAGGGGGAGGGAGCTGGAGCCGGTTCTAAATGGCCTGTAGATTTGTGGAACCTCCTCTATAGAAGAGGTTAGAACTGGCAGGAACCCACCCCTGGTATGTATGTATATGATTTGGAAGGCTTCTGAATAATAAGCTGATCCACATCCCGTGTCCAATGGTACTACTCTATCTTGCTGAAAAAGAATTTATTTAATGTTATTTTAAAATACTTACTGAGCTGTTATGAATGAAAGTCAAAATAGGGTTATTTAATTAAAAAGACATAATAGCGTAACACTGTACCTGCACCTCTGTGTAGCAGCATGTGAGAATCTGACCAAGAACAAAGTGTATTATTCTTGCTTGGAAGATCAGAGAATAAGGTAAAACACGTATTGTATGTCAACTTATTTTTGTAGCTTAGTAATCTATTAACATTTGCCTTGTTATGGATCACTCCTAGAGTAAATCCTATTCCATATCAGAAAGGTCTGTTATGTTTAAATAAATGCTGTGCTGCATTAATACAGTATAAAAACTTGGGCTTTGGGGAACCATTTCCAGCCCTAAGAATAACCCAAAGGCCACATGACCTACAAGTTGTAAAAGCAAAATAAAACTAAAAGCTCTGAGCTAACTTTCTAGAACATAAAACGTAGAACATAGAATCACAGGGCTGGAAGGGATCTCAGAGGTCTTCTAGTCCAACCTCTTGCTCAAGGTAGGAGTCTTATAACATCTCAATCAAATGGCTGCCCAATCTGTTTTTGAAAACCTCCAGTGATGGAGCACTCATAACCCAGTGGTGGGTTTCAAAAATTGTTCGAACCTACTCTGTGGGTGTGGCCTCCTTTGTGGGAGTGGCTTGCTGCCCATGTGACCGGATGGGAGTGGCTTGCCACCCATGTGACCGGATATGAAGATGCCGATGACACTTGTCAGAACCACCTTAAATTACCTCACACACAGCACTGGCATGCATAAGAATATGATGTAAACTTGTTTTTTAAAAGGCATCTTTGGTTTGCGTTAAAACAACTTCAACACACGCAATGTTCTGATTGCACCACAAATGCAATAGTCATCCTTACCTTTCACAGAGGCACTGAGTTTTATAAATATGAGCATGATAGTGTAGAATAATCATATCCAAGGACCAGTGGTGGGTTTCAAAAAATTTTGGAACCTCTTCTGTAGGTGTGGCTTGCTTTCCGGGTCCACTGGGTGAACCTCTTCTAACCGGTTCGGTAGATTTGACGAACCGGTTCTACCGAATAGGTGCGAACTGGTAGGAACCCACCTCTGTCATAACCCTAGAAGGCAACATATTCCATTCATTAATTGTTCTCACTGTCAGAAAATTTCTTACTTCTAGGGTATATCTCTCTTTAACAAGTTTACATCTATCATTTCTTTTCCTACCTTCTGGTACTTTGGGAAATAAGTTAACCACCTGTGTTCTATGACAGACCCTCAAGTACCCAAAGACAGTTTTCATTCCTCCACCTAATCCTTTTCTTCCATAGGTTAGACATACCTAGCTCCCTTAATTGTTCATGATATAATTTAGCCTCCAGATCATTGACCATCTTTGTTGCGCTTCTCTGAACACTTTCAGAAGGAAGTAAATATTACCAATAAAGGAGAAGATCATTTAAATTTGACTTACTAATATAGAATGGAGGAAGATGGCGATATAATTTTCTTCATGGTAGTTCATTGATTAGGGAATTGTTTTCGTTTAGATTGTTTTTCTGGTGTTAATCCTTGCTTATCTGGATGTTGATTTCTGGAAATGATGTGTTTTTCTCTTTTGGTTTCCTTCTTAGCTTTTTGATTCTATTTTGATTATATGTAAATGTTTGTAAAGCTCAGAGATTTTTACACAACCTGGCTTTTGGCAAGCAAAGTCACTGGGGAAGCCTGTAGTAAGTCACAGGTCACTTGATGTTATACCAATGACCATGGGTGATTGTTTCACTAACGGCCATGGAGAATTTGCTGCCAGATGTAAACAACCAGGTGCAACAAAACAACTAATTGAATTGTGAAGGATTGAATTAGCTGTTTTATTCCTCAAGTCTATGTACAGAAATCTATTCAGATTGATGGGTTGCCCCTGGATGAGACTAGATATAGTTCAACAACATTCAGGGAGGGTTTGACTCAGACTCCACCCTTTTGTGCCCATGGAGGGATTCCAGACTAATTGCCCACTTGACCCTTCCTCCTGATTTGGCCAGTCTCTCTCCAACGTCAGCTTCATGACCGCAGAAGGACTGATGTCATGTGTCTAGCGTCGTGTCATGATGTTTCACTTAATAATCATGTTACTTAGTGACAGAGTTGCCAGACTTAATTACAGTCCTTAAGTGAGGACTACCTGCATGTGAAATAACCATCACAATTTGATTTAATTCAACTAATGAATTATGCTGGAGCAGTATAGTTGGATCAGTATCCCAGTCCATCCCACTGATTGGCACAGCCATCTGGCCTCCCATATACACTTGAAGTTTGGAATTTACTGATGGATAACTGTTAACAAATTTGCTGAAGCGTCGAAGGTCTTCAAAACCCCTCAATCTTTTTTTTTTTTCTATCCCTTGTACTTTGTTACTGGTCAGTTCCTTCCTTATTAACTCAAAATGTGTTCCCTAAGATGATGTTTCCTCCAACAAAAGCTGGAAATTATCTAACACCGGTAAGATAACTCTCTTCAGTCATTTCCCTTATAGCGCTCCCCAATAAAAAAAGGGACAATATGCTAATTAGTGTTACTCAGAAATAAAAATGGAAGCAATCATTTATGGATGTATCCATGGCTGACAGCTTTATTAATCTCTGTAGCTGCTGTCACTTGATAAAGAATAACGTATAATAAAACCTCGGCAAAGTAGCTAATTAGACATTCTGCCACTGCTGCTTTGCTGTTCTTAGAGCAAAGAATCTGGTAAAGAAAGCCAAAAGGGAGGGAGGTGGAGAAGGAGACCCCAGCGATTTTGTATGGGGTGGAAACAGACACTTGCAGAGACTCATCCTTAGTTTTGATGATTTAACCACATCCATATCACAGGAAGGGGAAAAGGAAGACACTCAATTCATTTTCTTTTGCTTAGAGACATTGCTGGCTTGTTGATCATTCTGCTTGCCCCCCCACAACCTATTCCCAAGACCAAATTCCTCCGAGAGCCACTCAGCTCATTAAAGGAACACTGAAAGATATATGGAGAAGCAAGAAAGAATAAAAAACAATTTTGACACTTCAGCACACAGAAATCAGCATTACTTTTATTTTTAAAATATCTACACCAGTGCAGGGGTGGGATCCAGCTTCTTTTACTGCCGGTTCACTCAGGGATGTACTTTGTGTGCACACACACTTGATGCGCGCAATGCGCGCATTCACAGTAGTCAAAAAATTAGTTCTGTGCATGCGCAAAAGTAAAAAACAAGATAGCAGCACCTACAGAACTAGTTCGGGTGTGTGGGCGGCTGAATTACTACCTACTTGGCCAAACTGGTCCAAACCAGCAGGAACCCACCTTTGCACCAGTGGTTCCCAACCTGGGCCCATACCCCACAGGGGGGCAATTTGATTTTTAATGGGGGCAATTTGAACCTTGTTTAAGCCAAGTCAATGGCCTCTTAGGCTTCCCCCACATGAGTATAGTTCGCTTTTTGAGAAAAGTAAAAATTATATGTCACCGGGGGGTGGGGGGTGAGAGGCATCAGGATTTTAGAGATTCTTAGGTGGGGCATGGTCAAAAAAAGGTTGGAACCACTGATCTATACACCCTTGATCTCTTAAATTTAAACAAGCTGGCTGCCACTCCATGAGTCTTAATGAACATAATCACATTTTAGATTAAGTATCGCTACTCTTTTTAATCTCAGATTTCAGTAGAATGCAAAACATTAAAATATGTTTTAAACTGTGTTTTCTTATGAGACTATTTCCTAAGACTGTAGAACAGGGGTGTCAAACTTGATTTCCCTGAAGGCTGCATCAGGATTGTGATTGACCTCAGGTGGTGGGGGGAGGGTGGGTGTGGCCAGTTTGATATCACTCATGTCACAGGGCAACTGTGGCAGCCGAGCACTCTGCCAGCGAAAATGACTTCTGAGCTCCATTTTTGTCTGGGATGACCTCCTGTGAAAATGGACCTTTGGAGGGGTGCTTGTGACTCTCCCGAGCTCTGTTTCTGCTGGCAGAGGCACCATGGCCCAGATCTAAACACCCCGTGGGTCGAATCCATCCCACGCGCCTTGAGTTTGACACCCCTGGTTTAAAACATGGCAGGATTTTTTTATGTGACACATGTCGCTCCCTCCCTCCCACACACACACAGTTTTTATGAAGGCACCATCTTAATTTAGTGAGAAGTTTCTTCTTTTGAATTGTCTGCCTCACAGTCTCTCTGAATCAACATGAAAATGTGATGTCTGATTCCTTTCTTTGTAGGTTTGCTTGCTTCCCCACCCCTCTTAATTTTGTTAGAGAAAAGAACAAACAATAAGAACTCTGCACAAGTTATGTGCACCAGGCTACAACTCTTCTGTCTCCCGTATAGAGTTAAATATAATTCCTTGTTCTTTCCCCTTATTTTGATGTGTGTAATATTTGCTTGACTGTGACATAAAATGCATGATTGGATTTTCCTTTGTTTTGGCAGGGCTCATCTGAGTGTGAATTCTAAGGCACAAGTGATGATAGTTTAGGATAACCAAAGAGGAACAGGAATTAATTACTGCACATTACGGTGAAAACCTCTAGCTATGAGACTCTGACGTTTTCAGACATGTTTAGTATAGCACTTCCTGGATTATATTACTACAGATAAACATTCATGCTTGAATGCTCACTCAGATGAAAGCCTGCCAGCTTATGGAAATGTGGCACATGCAAGGAATTGAGCTTTTTCTTAGTTTCTATTATATCATGGATACAGAGAAAGTTTCTTTGCCCATGCATTTCTCCATGGGGAAAATGGGCTCAACGATGATCAGGATAAAACAAAAATAAAATGTATTTGCAATCATTTATGGATGACTGATAGCATTTAGCATTAACTAGATCAATTCCTTTAAATATCCTCAGCTCTCTGTTTTTATGCTTCTTTTGTCTTGGAGAAACTGAGAAAAGCTATGTCTGAAAAAGCTCAAAGTTGCTCAAATACAGCATTGCATTTTGTGAACCAGAATGGCAAGAAGCATAATTTAACACCTAATAAGATATATGGGGCAAAGGTATTGATTTATCTGATCTGTGGAGCATGCAGTTCTATAACTTTGTTTGCAGCTGTTCAATCAAAATTTCTAAAGGTCAAGTTAAACATATCCCACTGCATCCTTAATTCTTTCCTTGGGCTGGAGACTAACCTGATTCAATTGAGGAAGATATGAAGCTTTGCTGCATGAAATTCTGGTTTAAAGTGGTATAGATTGAGAGCGCCTTAACTTCCCTGATTTGGGGTAACAAATTTCCATCCTCAGGGATCAAGAAATAAATTTATATTCAAGTCTCTGCATTCAATAGGTAAGTTCAGCTGGTTTCAGGAAAGAGCCTGGGCAGAAGTTAAATAGAATATTATTTTCATATCTCCAGATTAGCTTCATTTTCTGTCTTAATATATAATATATATATATATATATATAATATATTTTTTATCCTGGCTAAGCATAATGTGCTGCTACTAGATAGATAAACCAATATGAAGCAATATCAAAGATCAGGCCTGCCATCAGTTCACACCCTGCTGATGAAAGCCCAGACACACTGGGGAGGCCATGTTGCAAGGGTGCCAGACCATCGCATCCCTAAATAGCTCCTCTATGGTGAGCTGTCTCAAGGAAAGCAATCACACAGGTGACAAAGGAAGAGATACCAAGACATGCTGAAAGCCTCTCTCACATGCCTACATATTGACACCATCTCCTGGGAAACCCTGACGCAAGATCAATCGACATGGCGCAAATTGATGCGCCAAGGCTGCCAGACATTTGAAGGCCATGTTCTGACCCAGGCTTCCTTAAAAAGCATGAAGCAGAGTCTTGGTCCCAGCAAAACCTCTTTTATTTACATGACTATGAATTCCTTTCATTCATAGTCAGCAAGGCTTGGCAAACAGTCTTTCAGAGGAATATTTATCAACATGAACCTTATCTCTCTTGGAGAGCTGCCAGATAACTAATTTCCAAATGCAAGGCAACACTTGGCGCAGAGTCTCTTATAGTCACAAACAGAACTTTCCACTCTTGAAACGACCGAAGGAATGAATTATTTCTTGCAAAAGGCCCCTCCCCATTCACTCCTCTTTTGTTTCCTATGAGAAGGACCAATCACCTCCAAGGTGTGGCTTTACTCCCACGTTGACCCTGCTTTCTTAGTTGTTCTTATCTTCTGGCAGCTCTGAACATGCGCACACTGGGAACAGGCTCCAGCTGTTCCTCTGCCTCACTGCTGCTAGCACCCTCTCTGCCTCCGACGCAGCTCACTTGTCTGAGTTTTCCTCAGTCCCCAGGACTGGTCCATGTTCCTCCCCAACCTCCTCACTGTCTGACTCTGCTGCCAGCTCCAATGGCATCCAGCGAGCCGCAATAGGACAACTATATCATAAGAGAAGTGAGCAGTCCACAAAGCCATAGCTGCAGCTGCTGCAACAGTGGTACCCACATATGTTTGCCTCACATGTGGCAGAACATTCCATGCCCATATTGGCCTTACCAGCCATTTGCGGACACACCGTGGACAGCCCACTATCCACTAGATGTCAAGGTCCTCTTTGAAAATGATTGGTGAACATCATCAAACCAATATATTTGCAGGAGTATCTTTTTCCATGCATTATGAATATGAAGAAATTGTCTATATTGTTCTTCTGCACTCCCTTTTTATTCACTTTAGTATAAGATTTTAATTATTGTCAGCCTTGTGAGGTAGTCCAGAGAAGAAGCACACCCAGATGAACTAATTCTATTTTATTGTAAGGTTAGATTAACAGAATCATACAAGTCTGAAAGTACATTTCTTCCCAACTATATAAAAGGTAAAGGTTCCCTTAGCACATATGTGCTAGTCATTCCTGACTCTAGGGGGCGGTGCTCATCTCCGTTTCAAAGCCAAAGAGCGCTGTCTGAAGACATATCTGTGGTCATGTGGCCTGCATGACTAAATGCCAAAGGCACATGGAATGCTATTACCTTCCTACCAAAGGTGGTTGCTATTTTTCTCCTTGCATTTTTACATGCTTTCAAACTGCTAGATTGGCAGAAGCTGGGAGAAGTAATGGGAGCTCACTCCGTTACACGGCACTAGGCATTTGAACCACCGAACTGCTGACCTTTCGGATCGACAAGCTCAGCATCTTAGCCACTGAGCCAATGTGTCCCTATTTTCCCAACTGTATAAGGAGAGCCATTTTATTCCTAAAAAAACCCATGCTACTAAAGATGGTAGTTGTGCTAGAATAACCATTGCTTTTGTTAATAGGAGGAGGAACACTAATGTCCTTGTAGGCCTGTTACTTTTTAAATTAATATTATTTTTCTTCAATTAAATATTAATATAAAATACTAAATTGACATTCTTAAATTCTTGAGAATCTATCATAATTTTCTTTCTTAATTTCCCGAATAGGTCTACCTTAGACAATTACATTGACTCTAGATCTCAGCAGCCTCTATGCAATGTCATTCTCCCTTTGTTAAGGTGAGCAAAACTTCTTTCTTTTCTGCAAGAAAAAGATTGAGGGCGGGAGGGAAAGAGGTGAGGGAAAAGGTGTTTAGGGTTGAGAATAGTTACTTTGGGCATGATAGGATTATGTGAAGTAGGAGACTAAACCTGATCCTTTGCAAGGTGATGGAGAAGTGTCCTGAAAATAAATCAGACAGTATTTGGGTCATAACGGCCCATTGCAATCCACTATGAAAATGCACAGAGCGGCACAGTATAACGGGCTATGTAATTTCTGCAATAGCCAACCATAAATTCAAGTCACATTGCATTCAAGTCAGTGCTGGCTTCCAGAAACTGTCTGGGCTAGCCCCTGCAGCTTTCATGGCAAGAGAAGTGGTTTGCCACTGATCCCTTCCTAGGACTGAGAGAGAGGGACTGGTTCAGGTCACCCTGCTCACTTCATCCCTAAGGTAGGGCTGGTGGGAGTCAATTTTTGTTTACTATCGGTTCTGTGGGCATCGCTTAGTGGGCGTGACACTGCTTTGTGGGCGTGGCAGGGGAAGGATACTGCAAAATACCCATTCCCTCCCCACCCCACCAAACTGCTTTCCAGCTCCGTTCTCCTGTTCAGGGCAACAAAAGAAGGTCAGCTGGGAGGCAGTGGGGGGTGGGGCCAGCCTATTTGCCGGTTCTCCGAACTACTCAAAATTTCCGCTACCTGTTCTCCAGAACCTGTCAGAACTGGCTGAATACCACCTCTGAATAGAATTCATGGTTTCCCGGTGTCTAGCTGGATACCTTAACCACTATACCAAACTAACACAGTGTCAGATGCTAGTACATAATTGATCAGTAACTCTGAAGTACCATATACACTGCTAAGTGTTGTAGTTTATCTGATGGTGCTACCTTTATTTTAGTCTAAATGTAATAAAGTTTTTATCTAAAAAATTGTTTTGTTACTTCATTTTTAAATGAACACTATTAACCATAAACTGCTCCTGCTCCCAAATCAGAGGTGATATTCAGCAGGTTTTGACCAGTTATGGAAAACAAGTAGTGGAAATTTTAAGTAGTTCGGAGAAGTGATACACACCACCTCCGACTGGTGCCACCCCCATCTATTCTCTGCCTCTCGAGTCCCAGCTGATTGGGAGGAAATGGGTATTTTGCAGTAACGTTCCCCTGGAGTGGGGAAGAAATGGAGATTTTACAGTATCCTTCTCCTGGAGTGGGGAGGAAGTGGGTATTTTGCAGTATCCTTTCCCTGGAGTGTGGTGGGAATGGAGATTTTACAGTATCCTTCCCCTGCCACACCCACCAAGCCACGCCCACAGAACCAGTAGTAAATTTTTTTGAAACCCACCACTGTCCCAAATGTTCTGTTATGTGAATATTTCTGAAAATATAGTTGAGATCTTAACTAGGTAAATATTTAATGATTTCACAAATCCAAGGAGAATAGGGCCGTCTTCCACCAGCTAGCTGTTATCTAACTCTGGTTCTAACAGTTCAGAATTAAAAATAGAACTGTCATATTTAGGACATCTCTGATTGTGAGAAATGGACTGTGAAAGGACGATAAATTTCTATACTTAGCTTGTGATCTTCCTGACCACACTTGATGGAATAACTTTTGTTTTGATCCATAAAATCAATTTTTTTCTCCATTTACTCTGGGCCCTGGGCCCTAACAGAAAGCATGTGCAAAAGTGGCATACTGATATGCATTTATGCATATGATATATAATGTGGTTTCCATTGGCTTTACCCATATTGGGTCTCTTATTTGTATCTGCTCAGCAATTCAAAGAATGACATAAACTGTGATATCCCTACCGTGTTTTCCCGAAAATAAGACATGGTCTTATTTTCTTTTTACCTACAAAATATGGCTTGGGCCTTATTATGAGAGGAGGGTTTATTGTTTTGGGGTTGCCGGGTGGCTGCTCTCTTCTGAGCGGGCTCCCAAAGAGCTGGGCACAGCCACATGGGCGAATGGCTGGCAGCTGGCCCACAACTATAGAGTTTATGCCCAAAGCGGCCACTGCCAGAAGACTCGGTTTGGAAGCCGCTGAAGAAGCCATGCTGGGATGGTGGTGGTGGCAGCAGCAGTGAAGGTGCTCTGGTTCTGCGGGGAGAGCTGGGCCAAGGCATCGTGAGGCTGGAAGGCGCACAAATGGGAGCAGAACAGCTGCTTGCGCAACCGCCCTCTCCAGACATGCAGAGCACCTTTCACTGGCATTTTGAAGACACCAAACTGTGGGAGCTGGGCGGCGGCGAACAGGCGCTCACAAGGCTTGGCGATACCCTTAGATCAGTGAAGGCACTGTGCCCGGCTGGAAAGGGGGTTTGCTGGGTGGCTGCTTGTGAGCGTGGTGGCTTCATGGCTGTTGTGTTGTGTTGCTGTGACAGCGCAACACAGCCATTCGCCCATGAGGCTATGCCCGGCTCTTTGGGAGACCGCTCAGAAGAGAGCAGTCGCCCAGCAACCCCCCTCTTCAGCTGGGCACAGCGCTGCTCACCAACCTAGCCATATCCCAAAGGTGCCAACCAACACGATCACCTTTGCCCCCCTTCCCCAGTTCATGTGGTTTGGCACTTTCAGGATACCGCTAGGTTGGTGAGCGGTGCTCTACCTGGCCATAAATGGGGGGTTGTCCAGGGGGTTTATTTGCAGGGGAGGGCTTATATTTTTGCCCACCAGAAAAATGTGGCATGGCCTTATTATCAGGACATGCTGTATTTTGGGGGAAACACCATATTTCAAACAATACCATCAATTTTATGCACAATGTTTAAACACAAGGTCTGGATTTGGTTTATTTCTCAATATGCCTTCCTTTTCCTTTGTTAGTCTAGATAAAATTAATGAACTTCATTAAGAATAATTTTAATTTATTCATAAGAGACAATGAAGTAAATTACAGTAGGTGATTTGCAAGAGTGGTTCAGTGCTAAGATGTAGTCTGAGCTCAGGCCAGTATCATAATCCTGAATGGATGTGAATGCAGATGATATAGTATTTGTTATCTGGTCCTTTGAAAATGGTTGTATAAGATAGGTGTCAATCCAGAGACTTTGGTTACATTTATTAGAAGTAAAATGTCAGTTGTAAACCTATCCATCTGAGGAAAATGGATGATAAAAAAATAAATTATTCAAGGAACATGTAATTCCTGATTTTTGTTTAAAGGAGGGAGAGAAAGAGAGAGGGGGGGAGGGAAGGGAGAGAGAGGGGGGGGGGAGAGAAATCAAAATGCCTGCTTTTAATTTTTGAAACTCAATTTATAGATACAAAAGATTCCAAAACTTCAATAATATTTCCCTTTGTTTTCCCAGTTAATAGTATATGATTATACCGTATATATTCTCTATTTACTTTGTATTCATATCAAGTTTGTGTAGAGAGATCTGAAGTTTGAAATGGCAGAAAGTATCTTACTGATGTATCTTACAGAAATTGTCCTAGCAGAGGAGAGAAAGAAAAATTGTTACAATTTCTTTCTACCTTCATCCTCTATCAAAATCTTACTGGAGTAAGTAGTCTTACCGGGACAGAAAGGAGGAAGGATTAAAGAGAATTGGTCTACACAATGATTTTTTCCACCTATTGAGATCTTAGTTTCCAATAGTACATTTGGTTTTTTTCCCCCCCTTCAGCCCTTTATCCTTTGACTGGGAACATGAAGAAGCATGACTAATGCTAAATGTAGACCAATTCATTGTTAGGAGAACCTTCCTTCTTCTTTTTCAACACCGCATGAAATCACAATGAAATGTATTCATCAGTTCATCAGTGACATCACCAATAATCTCACTTTTGCAGATTGAATGTTCATTTGCTGATCACCAATTAGAACACAGTGCAGATGGCACAGAATGATGAAAGTATAATTTGAGAAAGTCCCATGTTTTAAAAACTAATGCACAATCAGAGGTGCTATTCAGCAGGTTCTGACCAATTCTGGAGAACCGGTAGTGGAAATTTTGAGTAGTTCAGAGAACTGAACTGATAAACACCACCTCTGACTGGCCCAGAGGTGGGTTCCTACCAGTTCGCACCTATTCGGTAGAACCGGTTCGTCAAATATACTGAACCGGTTAGAAGAGGTTCCACCAGTGGACCCGGAAAGCAGGCCACACCTACAAAAGAGGTTACAAAAATTTTTGAAACCTACCACTGGCAAGGATCTTGTAACTTGACAGCTTTAAGACTTGCATGCTTCAATGCCAGAGTTTCTGAATAGCTACTTGGACCAACCTAAGTACTAATTCATAATTTCATATCCGGTCACATGGGCAGCAAGCCACTCCCACAAAGGAGGCCACACCCACAGAGTAGGTTCCAACAATTTTTGAAACCCACCACTGGACTGGCCCCACCCCCATCTATTCTCTGCCTCCCAAGTCCCAGCTGATCGGAGGGAATGGAGATTTTACAGTATCCTTCTCCTGCCATGCCCACCAAGCCATTCCATGCCCCGCCCATCAAGCCACACCCACAGAACCGGTAGTAAAAAAAATGAATACCACCACTGCTGCAACACCATGAAATTTTAGGGATGATTTAACATGAGGATTCAAGGATCTGCCCTACCCCAATATAAAGATAATGTTTGCATATAAGTTTTTAATAGAAGAGTTAAGCACATCATTATATTTTTTCCCCATGAGAAAGATATAACTCAAAGCAGAAAACATTTTCTTTCCTATTGAATAATACCTTAATTTTATGAAAATGTGTAGGAAAAGAATTAGATGAGCCCAATGGTATCATGTTCACATTTGATGAATATTAGCTTTTTGCAGTGAATGTATCCTTACACAGATAGAGTGTAACACTCACCTTGAATGTGTGGTTGTTCTGTGCTTTTTCATTCAATATGTGAAAGTCCTCATTATGTCCATGCCATTACTACAATATATCCATCATGTTCAGTTTATTGCCGATTGTTCTTTACATTTACATAATAAATTTGGTGGCAGGGGACCACTCTGAATTATTTATTGCTCTTGTTGTTGTTAACTATTGTGTATCTAGCTTTAGGGTTGCAGCCTCTGCAATTCCTTACTCAATACAATTTTGTTAATCAGATTGATCTTTATCTTCCAATGCAATTTTGTTGCAAACCATATTTCATGAGCGTTTACTTCCTTTGGAACAATTCCTCTGCTTTACTGAGATTCCTTTATGCGCCTGTTTATTTTGAGCCTGCTGAGCTGGCAAGATGGTTTAAGATACACAATGGAAACCAAATAGAAAAAAACCTTGATTTTTATGCAAAAGTGATGTTAACATTTTATGAACCAGATTAATGTTGACAGCTTATTATTATTGTTATCTGTTCACAACAATGTGAACTCACATCTGCTAGCTCTTTAGCTGGTGATGACTTTTATCCACATCGAATTCTTCCCAGGAACTTAGGAGGTCATAAAACAGGGATGGCCAACCTTTTAGACACCCAAACTGCAACCCAAAACCCACTTATTTATCCCAAAGTGCCTACACGACAATTTAACCTGAATACTGAGGTTATAGTTTAGAAAAGAAAAGAAAAACTCATACATTAACATCTTTTGTCTTAAAAGACTGCCTGCTACCAATTACCTCCCACAGACCCATTAGATCTCACAGGGCTGGCCTCCTCCGGGTGCCATCTACCAGCCAATGCCATCTGGCTATTACCCGGGGGAGGGCCTTCTCTGTGGCACCTCCGGCCCTCTGGAATGAACTCCCCGCAGGGATCCAGACCCTCACCTCTCTCCAGGCCTTCCGAAAAGCTGTCAAAACCTGGCTTTGCCGGCAGGCCTGGGGGTGATGAGTTCCCTCCCCCCTCGACATGTATGGTTGTGCGACTGTTGTTTACTTTTATTATTTGTATTTTGTTTTTTATGTTCCCCTTTTTCCCCCTTGAATTGTTCGCCGCCCTGAGTCCTCCCGGAGAAGGGCAGCATAGAAATAATAAAATTCCATTTCCAATTCCAATTCCAAAAGAAAAAACACAATAACAGAGCTTTCAATGATACAGAAAACTTTTTTATTGAAAGGTAAACGTTTGCATTTGGCATGCTTTTGAGCAATTAATGTGATTTTTGCAGTTGTATGCATGCTGATAATTTATCTAATCCTGGCTCAAACTTTGAATTCTTTAAAAAAAAATGAAGCACTCAGTACAAATCTATCCCTATACCAAAAATAGCTAACACTATTAGTTAACATTAAAGAAATTGATATTCCCTGAATGAACAATCTATGGCAGCTGGGGGTTCCTTTTGAAGTGGCTGACCACCAGCTCAAGGGGACAATGTTCCATTGACCATCAGCTTTTGGCCTGCTCTGAAAAAGGCATCTGAGTACATTTCCTACCTTTGATTCACTTACGCTGTACATGCATTGGACCTACCTTTTGAGGAATTTGCATAAATAAGATGAAGTGGATGTGTAAACAAGAAGGCATGCAGGGCTGGTGTCGCAAAGCCCGCACTGTGGCCCGAGCACTCTGCTCTCCTCCAGCTATGCCAGTTATGAGTGAGCCTAGCTCCTCTCCAACCCCACCATGGGAATCAACTTCAACCCCAGACTCAACAGGTTGCCTTCTGCACCACATTCTCACCATGCGTGTGAACCACCCGCCTTACCCCAGACAGGGTATGGAGGAAGCACTCTCATTGGGCTGCTGTGCAGAGGGGCGATGGCATGCATGCCCACAGAGAGGGCTCTGAGTGTCCTCTCTGGCACACGTGATAGCTTTGCCACCACTGTCATAAGGTGTCAGCATAGTATGTATGCAGGAATGTGGCCTTTTGTAATTGGTGGAAATTTTGTCAATCGGCAGATTCTAGATCAAATCACCTAATAAGGCTGTATTACTGTTGCTATTATCCTTCTCATCTTCCCTATTACATATTTCCTTTGCTTCTTATAACTATAACGTTGCTCTTCCAATCTGATGATTTATGTTAATTGCTTTTATTAGTACTCCGTTATGATTTATGTTGATTATTTAGTATCCTATGTCTATCACTGAGTGTTTCATCTAACGATTTATGATTATTGTATTTTATGATTATGATTTATCACTTGTTGCTTGTATATATGCGGAAAGCTTATGCACAGGAGATAAAATCCTTGAATGTCCAATCATACTTGTCCAATCAAGAATTCTGTTCTGTTTTGTTCTTTCCTGTTCTTTCCTGTTCTTTCCTGTTCTTTTCTGTTCTATTCTATTCTATTCTATTCTATCCTGCTCTGCCCTAGCCTGTCCTACCCTACTCTCCTTCCAAGCTTTTTTTTTTTTTTGGGTATGGCACCAAATGTGCCAATAACCAGTAGGCTCACCTGAAGTTATTTCTCCTTTTGACACATCTTTTCTCCATGATAATAGCCTAATTATGAGAGGGCACATAATATATTCTCTATCTCTCATTTTACTTAGATGACCGGTTGATTATGAATAATAAATTTGTATCTGATAATATAATTACATGAAGTGATTGAATAAGGTATGCATCACCAGACTCCTGAGTGTTTAATAATGGAATGATTGTCCCAAAGGCTTCCTTCTTTTCAGATCTCTCTGCTGCCATCAAATAATTATCTAGAGTTTAGTAGCCTGATTAAGGTAGCCTAAGCTATCTCTTTCCTTTTCCTCTCTCCCACCCCCAGCCAACAGTTCTATCCTCTTTTAAGCTTTTTCTGTCTCATCAAGTTCTTCTGCTTCATCATAAGGAAGTTGTTAGGATTCCAAGTAACAGCCCTAGTGAAAGAAGACTCCAAGGCTTGAAGTTCCTCAAAGTTCTATTTTATTAGAGACATTAAACTGGCACATCTGGGAAAACCTGAGTCTGAAAGTTTCCAGGTTTCCCCCACCCAAACAAAAGTTCAAGTCCCTGCCCAGCACTCACATGTCCATCACATGACCCAAGCAAGCATCATCCCAACTGGAGCTACCTCCCAGTCACGCCACTCTAGGTGCAGGGCAAAATGTCCTTGACTCTCTGAGAAAGGAATGTTATTTTGACTATACTATCTACTCCACTCCATATAATCCCCACTCCAAGTTTCCCACAGCAATAAATGTGGCAGGCCTGAAGGCCCAATGCAAAATATGGCTTCTAGGCCTGACGGCTTCAAATTCACTGAACTTTCTATTAAAATTATCCAGATATAGCAATCTACCATTTTATCTCTGCTTTCCCACCAGGACTCATCTTCTTGGAAGAAAAATGTAGATTCAAAATAAATTACTTCTCACTGGAGATCCTATGCAGACAGTGCTACAACTTTATTAGTAACATAAGCACTCCCAGTTATGAGTGGTTGAGTCATAGCAGCTTTGGTCCATCAATCTCATAGCACAACAACCTGCAGGCTTCCTCTGCTTGTTACTCAGGACTAGCAATTCTTTCTCTCATATTATTTGTTCAAAAGAGGTCCAGCGAAGATACAAAAAAAGGTCATTCATCCCATCCTGGGTTTTCAATGCATTATCAGTGGTATCTGCAGATGATGAATTGACTCTGTTTACAATACCAAAGATTGATTTTTTTCAAAAAAAACAAAAAACAAAAAACACTTTAATATATGTTATCTCCCCTCTTCACATTTCCCCATCAGGCACTTGACTGAAGTTATTTTGTAACCTTTTTGTTCTTTATCACGTGGAGAAGGGCTTCCACATACTCTTGTATGTGAGCTGGTGGGTTGTTGCTTTGCTATAGGATTTTTTTCAAGAACCATCGTCGATTCTGCATGGAGAAAACACAAGAGTGATTCCTTTGGTTTCCTCGACAGAAAATGAGGACCGATCGTCCCGCAGCTTTTGTTCTGACACTTGCAAATAATGGAGAAAAACACTTGACGACTTTTTCTTCTTTTTTAAAGAGACTTCACTTTGGTCCTTTGAGACTTAGATCACAGTAAGTCAGCTTCTTAGGGACAATTGCTATGGCAGTCGATAGTCTGCTGCACAACTGCACAGTTCCCTAAGTTGCTGCACTACATTCCCTTTTGATGTGTCCATCTGAACAAAGCTTTTTGAGCCCCGAAAAACAAATCTGCTTAGTGGATGAAGACATGGCCTTTTATGTTAAGATTAGTATTATCTTTAAAAGGCAAGAAGCTTTACAGTGGACCTGTAATCCATCGGACATTTTAAACTGCTTTCTTTCATTATTTAGGATTTCTATTCTGCTGATGCGAGTGCTAATTATTCAAAGATTGAGCTTAATTAGTAACGACTGACTCTTAACTGTTTTCCTTAAAGCAATGGGGGAGCGTACATATATTTGGTGTAAACCTGTGATTTGAATTCTCTGGGGGAGGAAGGTCGGGGGACAGCAGTCTGTGGATTTAGAATAGAAATTTAAGTAGTCCTGTCAGCTTTAAACAACCAGTTTTAATCACTGATTAGCTCTCTGAAAACAAAATCTGTACTTTCTGAAATACTGCAGCCAGAGTGCATAAAGAAAGGCAAATAACTGGGTACTTGTCTGTCACACTAAAATGTAGCCCATGACACTTTTCCTCATGGTTTCCCACCAAGTTATTAAACATGCCTGACCCAAGATACCACTTTTTCTGACATTCCATTAATCAAGGTTGCTCCATAAACTCCTGCCTTGACATTAAACATTAAAAAAAGGTTAAATAAATATTTTAAGCCACTTCATAAACTGAGGAAGCCAGTCTCAGTTTCAGCAACACTGAGTTTGAAGGCTTACAAAAAGATGCTGAGCTGAAGGCATTGGAGCACAGGTTGGTACAAGAAAGGAAGGAGGGAAGGAGGGAAAGAAGAAAGGAAGGAAGGAAAGAAGGAAAAAAGAGAAGGAAAAAAAGAGAAAGAAAGAAAAAGAGAGACAAAGAAAAGAAAAAAAGAGAAAGAAAGAAAGGAAAAAAAGAAAAAAAAGAAAGAAAAAGAAAGAAAAGAGGCTCTGCTTGGGAATTGGGCATACATTTTTATATACTTGGAGCACCTTGAGTTGTGTAACAACATGAAGTGGTGGGGTTGCAGAGAGATATGTGACTATCAGTGTGGGGCATTAATGCAAATAGTTTTTAAATTTTTTAAAAGCTTTTTAATTAATTATCCCTAACCCTAGGGATGTGGTGGCTCAGTGGCTAAGACACTGAACTTGTTCAGAAAGGTTGGCAGTTCAATGGTTCAAATCTGTAGTGCCGCGTAACCGAGTGAGCTCCTGTTACTTGTCCCAACTTCTGCAAACCTAGCAGTTCGAAAGCACATAAAAATGCAAGTAGAAAAATAGGAACCACCTTTGGTGGGAAGTACTAGCGTTCCATGAGCCTTCGGCATTTAGTCATGCTGGCCACATAACCATGGAGAAACAGAAATGGAAATGAGCACCACCTCCTAGAGTCGGGAATGACTATCACATATGTGTGAGGGCAACTTTTACCTTTATCCCTAACCCTAACCCTACAAATCCCCAATAAGCTAATAGTATAATAAATTTTAACAAAGCATAATAAATCAGAACACTAATAAAAATTAATCATATTAAAATAATACAGTACATAGTTAATTGTCAGGTGTAAACAATGAGATCTGTGAAACCTTCAAGTCAGTACTTCTCTTTGAAACAAACATTGGACTTGGTGGGCAGGACAGCTCAAGCTTATGCCTTTTGCAGTTGAGCAAGAACTCAAGGCTAGTTCCCCACTTACCCCTCTCCCTGACTGGTTCCTAATTTTCCAAGATTAATACAAGTCAAGATTTAATAAATAGATTAAATCATGAAAATTGCTCAGACTCACTTTACTAGGGTGGGAGTTTGACCTTGTGAATTTTGAGAAAGTAAACAAAGTCCACTTCTTGTCCTTGGTCATAAATTCATCTTTGAAAGACTGTTACCAGGCCTTTGCTGACTGTGAATGAGAGGAATTCACATTTGTTTAATAAAAGGGGTTTTGTTGGGACCAGGAATCTGCCTCATGCTTTTTGGAGAAGCCTAGGTCAGAACACAAGTGGTGCCATTAATGTGTTGTCATCAAACCTGGTATGGTTAGGGAGGAACAGATTTGGCTTAATCCTAGAAAATGTATAAGTCTTTTTGCTATGTGAGCTGCAATGATAAGCTATGCGATTCTGGGTGAATTCTAATGTGATTTTTATCTATTAAGTTCTATATGTAACATTGCCCCTTCAGATCCCACTTCAGAGGAAGGGGAGATATTGGAATGGGGACCATCCAACTGGGATGGCGTGTCTCCCTTGGAATGCTTGGAGAGGCCAGAGGCTGAGGACAATTGGGCATTGGGGGAGGTGGTCAACCAGATGGAGATCCTTCAGATATGCCAGCCTTCACAGACATAAGGAGAATTGGTTGCAGATGAGCAGTGGCACTGAGAAGCAGCAGATCCCCCCCTGATGAGGAAAGCTCCCTCCCCCACTTAATCCAAGGGCACAGACAGTAGAGCAGAAACATGTTTAAAAGAGGGCTGCAAGGCTGTTTGGGAGAAGGCCATCCCACCATTCCTCACAAGGAACACCTTGCATGGGTTGACTTAAGGAGAAGCTGGGGGAGTCTGTCTTCATCAGGAACAATTGTTTCCTTTGTCTTATGCTCCCCTGGCTTTGGAAAAACTCAGCCTTGGCTCTTCTTTCTGATTGTGCCTTGCCTTTTGCCTTGTGGACCTCCCTTTGGCTTCATGAACTTGCCTGATCCTGTGGAATTGCAAGGATCTTTGGACCTTGACTCTGAACCTTACTCCATGAGTTTGCACCTTCTCTTGGATTTCCCCTCTGCCTTTACCAATTGGTTTCATTTGTTGAGCAGGTTTTTTTTGTGGGACTGAGGAGGGCTTGTTGAGCCATTGTAGAGCCAGTTGGCAGCAATAAAGGACTATCAATACCTGCCTCCACCTAGGAGGTGACTTGAGTTAGAATAACATCGCTCAGAACTGTTTAACTGTTTATTAAACTTGTATGCCGCCCTATTCCCAAGGGGACTCAGGGTGGCTAACAAACCAAAATAGGGAGGGGGGACAATACAAAGCAAACAAACAAGACAAACGAAATACAAAAAACAGATTTAAAAATTCATCAACAGCCGCAACAATTCGAGTGGGGCTGGGAATTCATCAGCCTCAGGCCTGCCGGAACAGCCAGGTCTTGATGGCTTTGCCACTTATAGCCAGAAGCCACTTCTAGAATTATGGGTTGGAATGGGCCTTAGAAATCTTCTAGTCCAATCCCCTATGCAAGGTAGGAATCCTTGTTCCATCCCAAACAATGGCTTTCCAATCTTTTCTTGAAAAAACTCTAGCGCTGGAGCAGCCACAACTCCAGGAGACAAGCTGCTTCATTGGTAAATTGTTCATAAACAAACAAACGAATGAATGAATATATAAATATAAATGAATAAATAAATAAATAGCTGATTTATAGGACTATCTTTCTACATTTATCTCTCTAAAATAAAACAGATTGCTCATGTTCAGGATGCCCCCACTTAAACAATGGCATCTTATGGGAATCTGTCAGTTGTCTAGCATCCAGTGAATTTGCATCAATCAAATCGGTTATAGTTTAAAAATAATCCCGTGACACCCACCACATCTTTTGCAAAAACTATCCCCCATCCCTGAGGTTAATGTGGTCCTAACATTGTTGTTCTTTAGAAAAAGCTCTAAAAACCTGTTTTTCAAACAAGCCAGGGACCAAAGTGATTTGTGATCCTATCCACTGGTTGATGGACCATTGGTATTCAACTGTATTTTTTTTCCAAATCTGTTACATTACTTATATTATTTTCCACTGTTTTAATTCTGTATACCATCTAGAATCTTTGAACTTGATGATCTGAATATAAATAATAATAAATAATATATAAAAATAATAAATCATACAGTATCGCATAGCTCAGAATTCCCACCTAAAGACAAATCTTCCATCCAGGATTTTATGTTTAGAATCTTCCCATCAAAATAAATCATCTTAGCTGCTCTTCTTGCATCATAAATCCAACACACTTCAAATGGTTCCAAATTTTCAGAACATAATTTAATATCATACTTGCCACATGAACTCTTGTTTATCTTCCCAGTGTCTTTTTCACATATGACTCAATGCTCCTCCTGACTTACCATAATAATGGAGCCTGTGGATTTTCCAACTTTTTTTCCCCAGCAGTTGTTAAGTGAATTGCTGTAATCTTGAAGTGAGTCTGCGGTTGTTAAGTAAAAAAAACCCCAATGGTTTACTGTGGGTATGGTTTTACCAAAAACTAGAAGTAAAGATTTGGCAAAACCATTGTAAAACATGATCAAATGACTTTAAATATGGTCTGAATGACAAATACCAGAAGTGTGGTCATATGACCATGGGGGAAGATGACCATCGAAGTTTTGAATCTGGGTCATAAATACCCACCTCCCCCGTAGGTCTATCAGAACTTCAAATGGCATATGCATGCATGCATACATGCATGCATGCATGTATGTATGTATGTATGTATGCATGTATGTATGTATGTATGAATCAGAGGTGGGTTCCTACCAGTTCACACCTATTCGGTAGAACCGGTTCGTCAAATCTACCGGACAGTTAGAAGAGGTTCCACCAGTGGACCCAGAAAGCAGGCCACACCTACAGAAGAGGTTCCAAAATTTTTTGAAACCCACCACTGCTAAAGGGTTAGGGGTTCAAGGATCTTGTAACTTGACAGCTTTAAGACTTTTTACACCCCTCAGACAGGGTTCGCAACTTGGGAGTCCTCCTGGATCCACAGCTGACCTTTGATTACCACCTGTCGGCTGTGACCAGGGGGGCATTTGCCCAGGTTCGCCTGGTGCGCCAGTTGCGACCCTACCTGAATTGGGAGGCTCTCACAACAGTCACTCACGCCCTCGTGACCTCTAGGCTGGAATACTGCAACGTGCTCTACATGGGGCTGCCCTTGAAGAGCATCCGGCAGCTTCAGCTAGTCCAGAATGCGGCCGCGCGAGTGATTGTGGGTGCACCTCGGTTCACCCACATAACACCTATCCTCCGCGAGCTGCACTGGCT